>NC_142483.1:42328712-42631742 GCF_049115385.1 Moschus berezovskii | reverse complement strand
GGGATGTTTCTACATATCCTATAATGCACAGGACACCTCTCCCCCTCACAAACCTAAAGTATTATCCAACATAAAATGTCAATATTGCAAAAGCTGAGAAAACTTGGTCTAGTTCTACCACTGTGTTGAAATGCTTCATGAAGGCAGTGCCTTCCCCAGCTTATTTATCTGTTGTCCCAGAACCTAGAAAATACCCTCTTGGACGCATGAGTGGATAATATCAAGGATAAAATGGTAGATGAAATCCCTCAGAGCAGAAACTATCCAAACACAGAGACTTCACATTTTACTGGAATCCTATTCTGTTGGGACGGGCTCCATCAAAATAAGCATCCTTGCCCGGGATTCTCCAGTTCTCCCCTTTGACGTCTACTTATAACTGAAGCACCAAGTATTCCTCTGTTGGAATCCATGTCATGTACAAAACTGGAGATCTATAGCAAAAACAGACTTACCCAAATGTGAGGACTGTCGGGCACAGACAAAACACAATGGGTACCAGCCTGCTGACTGCCCCCTACTGGTCTGATGCAGCAGTGCAGCACTGTGTCATTGGAGGGGCCAATTGTATTCATATTGTCTGGCCCCCACAGCTGAAAACACAAACATCTCTGACTTAGTGGCCAGCATTCAGCTATGAAACAGACTATGGATCCAGAAGGAACCAAAATGAGAGATTCACAGTCATTTCCCCTTCTGTAATATCTCAGGATTGCAGTGACGATTATATGCGGCATTTCTGCAGAAATCACCTCATCATTAAAAAACAAAATTCCTCTATAACAAAAGTTTTTAAAATTTTTATGAAAACACAAATGAACCTGGATAGCCAATGCAATCCCGAGAAATAAAAATGGATCTGGAGGAACCAGGCTCCGTGATTTCAGTCTATGCGACAAAGCTATAGTACTGGCACAAGAACAGAAATATAGATCAATGGAACAGGACAGGAACTCAGAGAGAAATCCACGCTCCTATGGGTCAGTGAAACTCCCAAAAGAGGCAGGCCAGGCTGTTCAAAAATGATGCTGGGAAACTGGCTAGCCACATGTTAAAGAATGAAATTAGAACACTCCCTAACACAGTACACAAAAATAAACTCAAAGTGGATTAAAGACCCGAAGGCCAGAGACTATAAAGTTCTTAGAGGAAAACATAGGCAGAAAACTATGACAAAAATGGCAGCAAAATTTTTTTTTGGATCCAACACCCAGAATAATACAAATAAAAGCAAAAATAAACAGGACCTAAGTAAACTTAAATGCCTTTGCACAGCAAAAGGAACCATAAACAACATGAAAAGACAGCCTTCAGAATGGAAGAACATATTTGCAAATCAAACTATGAACAAGGGATTAATCTCCAAAATATACAAACAACTCATGCAGCTCAATATCAGAGATACTGATTGCTAGAATTTTGTTAAGGATTTTTGCATCTATGTTCATCAGTGATATTGGCCTGTAGTTTTCTTTTTTTGTGGGATCTTTACCAGGTTTTAGGATTAGGGTGATGGTGGCCTCATAGAATGAGTTTGGAAGTTTCCCTTCCTCAGCAATTTTCTGGAAGAGTTTGACTAGAATAGGTGTTAGCTCTTCTCTAAATTTTTGGTAGAATTCAGCTGTGAAGCTGTCTGGACCTGGGCTTTTGTTTGCTGGAAGATTTCTTATTACAGCCTCTAATTCCATGTTTGTGATGGGTCTGTTCAGATTTTCTAATTCTTCCTGGTTCAGTTTTGGAAAGTTGTACTTTTCTAAAAATTTGTCCATTTCTGCCAAGTTATTCATTTTATTGCCATATAATTGCTGATAGTATTCTCTAATAATCCTTTGTATTTCTGTGTTGTCGGTTGTGATCTCTTCATTTTCATTTCTAATTTTATTGATTTGGTTCTTCTCCCTTTGTTTCTTCATAGGTCTGGCTAGTGGTTTGTCAATTGTATTTACCTTCTCAAAGAACCAGCTTTTGGCTTTGTTGATTTTGGCTATGGTCTCTTTTGTTTCTTTTGCATTTATTTCTGCACTAATTTTTATGATTTCTTTCCTTCTACTAACCCTGGGGTTCTTCATTTCTTCCTTTTCTAATTTCTTTAGATGTTCAGTTCAGTTGCTCAGTCGTGTCCGACTCTCTGTGACCCCATGAATCACAGCACGCCAGGCCTCCCTGTCTATCACCAACTCCCGGAGTTCACTCAAACTCACGTCCATCGAGTCGGTGATGCCATCCAGCCATCTCATTCTCTGTTGTCCCCATCTCCTCCCACCCCCAATCCCTCCCAGCATCAGACTCTTTTCCAGTGAGTCAGCTCGTCGCATGAGGTGGCCAAAGTATTGCAGTTTCAGCTTCAGCATCAGTCCTTCCAATGAACACCCAGGATTCATCTCCTTTAGAATGGACTGGTTGGATCTCCTTGCAGTACAAGGGACTCTCAAGAGTCTTCTCCAACACCACAGTTCAAAAGCATCAATTCTTTGGCGATCAGCTTTCTTCACAGTCTAACTCTCACATCCATACATGACCATGGGAAAGACCATAGCCTTGACTAGACAGACCTTTGTTGGCAAAGTAATGTCTCTGCTTTTTAATATACTATCTAGGTTGGTCATAACTTTCCTTCCAAGGAGTAAGCGTCTTTTAATTTCCTGGCTGCAATCAGCATCTGCAGTGATTTTGGAGCCCCCCAAAATAAAGTCTGACACTGTTTACACTGTTTTTCCATCTATTTGCCATGAAGTGATGGGACCAGATGCCATGATCTTTGTTTTCTGAATGTTGAGGTTCTTTAGATGTAGAGTTAGGTTATTTAGTTGACTTTTTTCTTGTTTCTTGAGGTATGCCTGTATTGGTATGAACCTTCCCCTTAGCACTGCTTTTACAGTGTCCCAGAGGTTTTGGGTTGTCGTGTTTTCATTTTCATTCATTTCTATGCATATTTTGATTTCTCTTGATTTCTTCTATGATTTGTTCGTTATTCAGCAGCGTGTTGTTCAGCCTCCATATGTTGGCATTTTTAATAGGTTTTCTCCTGTAATTGAGATCTAATCTTACTGCACTGTGGTCAAAAAAGATGCTTGGAATGATTTCAATTTTTTTGAATTTACCAAGGCTAGATTTATGGCCCAGGATGTGATCTATCCTGGAAAAGGTTCTGTGTGCGCTTGAGAAAAAGGTGAAATTCATTGTTTTGAGGTGAAATGTCCTATAGAGATCTATTAGGTCTAACTGGTCTATTGTATCAATTAAAGTTTGTGTTTCCTTGTTAATTTTCTGTTTAGTTGATCTATCCATAGGTGTGAGTGGGGTATTAAAGTTTCTCACTATTATTGTGTTATTGTTAATTTCCCCTTTCATACTTGTTAGTAATTGTCTTACATATTGCAGTGCTCCTATGTTGGGTGCGTGAATATTTGTAATTGTTATATCTTCATCTTGGATTGATCCTTTGATCATTATGTAGTTTCCTTCTTTGTCTCTTTTCACAGCCTTTGTTTTAAAATCTATTTTATCTGATATGAGTATTGCTACTCCTGCTTTCTTTTGGTCTCTATTTGCATGGAATATCTTTTTCCAGCCCTTCACTTTCAGTCTGTATGTGTCCCTCATTTTGAGGTGTCTCTCGTTTTGAGGTGTCTCTTGTAGACAATATATATGGGGGTCCAACAACACATTAAGAAGATCATACATCATGACCAAGTGGGCTTTATCCCAGGAATGCAAGGATTCTTCAATATCGGCAAATCAATGTAATACACCACATTAACAAACTGAAAAATAAAAATCATATGATTATCTCAATAGATGCAGAGAAAGCCTTCGACAAAATTCAACATCCATTTATGATAAAAACCCTCCAGAAAGTGGGAATAGAAGGGACATATCTCAACATAATAAAAGCTATATATGACAAACCCACAGCAAACATTATCCTCAATGGTGAAAAACTGAAAGCATTTCCCCTAAAGTCAGGAACAAGACAAGGGTGCCCACTCTCACCACTACTATTCAACATAGTTCTGGAAGTTTTGGCCACAGTAATCAGAGCAGAGAAAGACATAAAAGGAATACAAATTGGAAGAGAAGAAGTAAAACTTTCACTATTCGCTGATGACATGATCCTCTACACAGAAAACCCTAAAGACTCTACCAGAAAACTACTAGAGCTAATCAATGATTACAGTAACGTTGCAGGATATAAAATCAACACACAGAAATCCCTTGCATTCCTATACACTAATAATGAGAAAACAGAGAAATTAATGAAACTATTCCATTCACTGTTGCAATGAAAAGAATTAAATACTTAGGATTATATCTACCTAAGGAAACAAAAGACTTGTACATAGAAAACTATAAAACACTTGTGAAAGTAATCAAAGAGGACACTAATAGATGGAGAAATATACCATGTTCGTGGATTAGAAGAATAAATATTGTAAAAATGAGTATACTACCCAAAGTAATTTATACATTCAATGCAATCCCTATCAAGCTACCAATGATATTTTTCACAGAACTAGAACAAATAATCTCACAATTTGTATGGAAATACAAAAAAACCTCGAATAGCCAAAGCAATCTTGAGGAAGAAGAATGGAACTGGGGGAATTAACCTGCCGGACTTCAGGCTCTACTACAAAGCCACAGTCATCAAGACAGTATGGTACTGGCATAAAGACAGAAATATAGATCAATGGAACAAAATAGAAAGCCCAGAGATAAATCCATGCATCTATGGACACCTCATCTTTGACAAAGGAGGCAAGAGTATAAAATGAACAAAAGACAGTCTCTTTAACAAGTGGTGCTGGGAAAACTGGTCAGCCCCTTGTAAAAGAATGAAACTAGAACACTTCCTAACACCATACACCAAAATAAACTCAAAATGGATTAGAGAGCTAAATGTAAGACCAGAAACTATAAAACTCCTAGAGGAGAACGTAGGCAAAACACTCTCCGACATAAATCACAGCAGGATCCTCCAAGACCCACCTCCCAGAATATTGGAAATAAAAGCAAAAATAAACAAATGGGACCTTATAAAATCAAAAGCTTCTGCACAGCAAAGGAAACTATAAGGTGAAAAGACAGCCTTCAGAATGGGAGAAAATAATAGCAAATGAAACAACTGACAAAATTAATCTCAAAAATATACAAGCAGCTCCTGCAGCTCAATTCCAAAAATATAAACGACCCACTCAAAAAATGGGCCAAAGAACTAAACAGACGTTTCTCCAAAGAAAACATAAAGATGGCTAACAAACACATGAAAAAATGCTCAACATCCATCATAATCATAGAAATGCAAATCAAAACCACAATGAGATACCATTTCACACCAGTCAGAATGACTGCTATCCAAAAGTCTACATGCAATAAATGCTGGAGAGGGGGTAGGGAGAAGGGAACCCTCTTCCATTGTTGGTGGGAATGCAAACTAGTACAGCCACTATGGAGAACAGTGTGGAGATTCCTCAAAAAACTGGAAATAGAACTGCCATATGATCCAGCAATCACACTCCTGGCTGTACAAACTGAGGAAATCAGAATTGAAAGAAACAATGTACTCCAATGTTCATTGCAGCACTGTTTATAATAGCCAGGACCTGGAAGCAACCTAGATGTCCATCTGCAGACGAATGGATAAGAAAGCTTTGGTACATATACACAATGGAGTATTTTTCAGCCATCAAAAAGAATGCATTTGAATCAGTTCTAATGAGGTGGATGAAATTGGAGCCTATTATACAGAGTGAAGTAAGCCAGAAAGAAAAACATCAATACAGTATACTAACGCATATGTATGGAATTTAGAAAGATGGTAACCTTAACCCTGTATACGAGACTGCAAAAGAGACATAGGTGTATAGAACAGTCTTTGCGACTCTGTGGGAGAGGGTGAAGGTGGGATGATTGGGGAGAACGGCATTGTAGCATGTATATTATCATATGTGAAATGAATCACCAGTCCAGGTTCGACGCATGATACAGGATGCTTGGGGCTGGTGCACGGGGATGACCTGGAGGGAGGATATGGGGAGGAGGGAGGTGGGAGGGGTGTTCAAGAAAGGGAACACATGTACACCCAGGGCGGATTCATGTCAATGTATGGCAAAACCAACCAATATATTAATGTAAAGTAATTTGCCACCAATAAAAAAAAAATATATATATATATATATCAGAGATAAACAACCCAACACAAACTGGGCAGAAGATCTAAACAGACATTTCTCCAAAGAAGACATACAGATGGCCAAAACGCACACAAGAAGATGCTCAACATCACTAATTACTAGAGACATCAAAAATACAGTGTGGTATCACCTCATACAGGCCAGAATGGCCAATATCAAACAGTCTAACAAACAATACATGCTGGAGAAGGTGGAGAGAGGGGAACCCCTCTATCCTGTTGGTGGGAATGTAAATTTGTACAAGACACTAAGGTGAATAGTATGGAGGTTCCTTAAAATAAAAGTAGAACTACCATATGATGCCATATGAAGTAAATCAGACAAATATCGTATGATAACACTTATATGTGTAATCTAAATATATATATATATATATATATATATATATATACACAGATGAACTTATCTACAAAACAGAAACAGAATCACAGACCTAGAAAACTTATATTAACAGTTACCAAAAGGGAAGTGTGAGAGGAAGGGATAAATTAGGAGTTCAGGAGTGCTATATACAGTCTAATACATATAAAATAGAGAATCATTAAGGATCTACTGCAGAGCACAGGGAATGCTGCAGAACACCATCATAACCTATATGGGAAAAGAATATGAGACGGAATAGATATTCATATATGTGTAACTAATTCACTTTGCTGTACACTTGAAACTAATACAATATTGGGAGTCAACCATCCTCCAATGAAAATTAAACTAAAAAAATCAATTAGAAGCAAACACTCCTCCTTTACCTACTGGACTGTGCATTTGGTGGTTACACAGATGACAGGACAGAGATTTAAAATTAAATGACATATATCACAGCCCCCGGATGCCAAGTAACAAGGAATGTGAAGTGGCCCCCCAGGGTCAAAAGGAGTCACCCAAACTTGCAAGTCTATGAAATTCAGAAATGGGACGTGTGCTTAACTCCTCTTAGAAAGTGTCCTGCTCTCCTTTCTATAAGGAGATCACTTGGCTTTCATGATAATGTCAACAATTCTCAAAGGAAGCAGAGGTCAGCTTCCCAAACTGGAGAGTTAGGATGGGCCCACCTTCTAATATATTCTAAGGGACAAGGCACGCATGTCTTCCTAGTTCCAAGTGATCTGTAAACATCTTCAGCAAAATGAGAGAATATTTTGTCAAAGGAGCAGCCCCTGTCCCCTCAGTTTCTGTCCTCTGGTCAGGAGGATGTGTAGCTAGTTCTGGCAGTGTTGGGGGAGGTTCACCCGAGATGCAGGTCATCACTGAAGTGTGACTGGATAGTCAGTGGTCTTTGTAAATTGGTGTGGATTTGGTCAGATGCTGAAAATATTGCGGTAGACCAGCCCATTCTATCGTCACACTTCCCTGTGGCTGATCAAACACCCCGGGGAAGATTCTTTAGCTTGATAGAAGAGGTGAAAAACCCTCCACCCTGTCATCTGTGTCCCTGAGGGGGCTGTTCATGCATCTTCCCTCACCCTCAAATTATTTAACCTTGAGCTTGGAAATCATCCTTGTCATCTAAAATTTGGGGGACAAAAATTAGGCAGACTATCAGGCTTATGTATGACTGCGCACCTCAGGCTACACTTCCTGTGTCAGATTATACTAACAATATAACTTACTTTAAATACCACTTCATTTCTAACTCTGAAGAGAGTCTAATGATTAATTCAAATTAAACTACTCCAAAGCCAAAGTGGTATGTGTTATAAAACATGAAAGTGAGCTGGCTGAAAATTTTAATTTTCCCTACTTATTAGCTTTCTTCTCTGGGAATAAATTGAAGGTGTTAATTTCCTGGGTTTCAGATCTATTTTAAAATGCACCAGGCTGAGAGAGAGGCAGGAGGCGGGGGTGGGGTGGACGGAATGTAGAATTATTTTCTCATTTTTGAGAGAGAATTAAGAAACGTGGTTATCTTTTCAAAATTGGCTTCTAAGAGACTATTTTAGACTTTAGATGATGCACTCTGGTTACCTGTTCCATATGGTACTTAACACAAGACAGATGCTTACAGCTCTATCAGTTTTCTTTGGACTGAAGTGGACACATACTCCAAAAATTCATAGGCTGAAGATCTAACCCTCACCACCACCCCCAACACTGTGACTGTATTTGGCGATAGAGCCTTTAAGGGGTAGACAACTGAGTGACTGAACTGAACTGAACTGAAAGATAAATGAAGTCATAAAGGTGGGTCCTAATCAGATAGGGATGGTGCCTTAAAGGGAAAGGAGGAGAGGCCACAAAACTTTCTCCTCTTGATGAGTAGACAGAGGAAAGGCCATGTGAAAACACAGCAAGAAAAGAGAACCCATTGGAAGTTATCCCTGCTGGAATCCTGAGCTCAGAATCCTAGCTCCCAGAACTGTGAGAAAATACATGTCTGTTGTTTAAGCCACCCTTCTGGTATTCTGTCCTGACAGCTGGAGCATATTATACACAACTCTACCAATTTCTCTTTTATTAAAAAGCAGAGACATTACTTTGCCAACAAAGGTCTTTCTAGTCAAAGCCATGGTTTTTCCAGTAGTCATGTATGGATGTGAGAGTTGGACTATAAAGAAAGTAGAGCGCCAAAGAATTGATGCTTTTGAACTGTGTGCAGTGTTGGAGAAGACTCTTGAGGAGACTCCTTTGGACTGCAAGGAGATAAAACCAGTCAATCCTAAAGGAAATCAGTGCTGAATATTCATTGGAAGAACTGATCTGAAGCTGAAGCTGCAATACTCTGGCCACCTGATGTGAAGAGCTGACTCATTAGAAAGATGTTAGGAAAGATTGAAGGCAGGAGGAAAGGGGGACGACAGAGGACGAGATGGTTGAATGGCATCACCAACTCGATGGACATGAGTTTGAGCAAGCTCCAGGAGATGGTGAAGGACAGGGAAGCCTGGTGTGCTGCAGTCCATGGGGTCGCGAAGAGTCAGACGTGACTGAGTGACTGGACAAAAACCTACTTCTCTGGTTTGATCATATAAGTACCGCACCATATAGGGCAGTACAATCTCATTTACAGGATTAAGTCATGAAAACAGCTGTCCCAAAGCCCACATATTTTAAGCTGTTAGAGTCAAGTCTCTTTCCTCTGTAACAGAGGCTTCACAAATAACATTATCAGCCTACTAGAATCATACTGTCTTTTCTAGATTATTGCTATTTCTAGGTATAGGGTTGCTGGACATAAATCCTCGTGTCTACTCGAAACAGGACAGCAGTTGAGGATAAACACACACACACACAAACAAACACTACCTAAAGGCCAGTAATCTGATGAGTCAATGGAGATGCACAACTAAGTCGCTTCAGTCGTGTCTGGCTCTTTGTGACCCCATGGACTGTAGCCCACCAGGCTCCTCTGTCTGTAGGATTCTCCAGGCAAAAATACTGGAGTGGGTTGCCATTTCCTTCTCCAATAATGCATGTATACCCCACCTAGTTTTAAGAGGAAGGAACAGTGACCCTTGCTGTTTTGAGGAAAAGTTGCCTCCATTCATTAAAAAACAAAATCTGGGGAGCCGTGCTTGGGGTTCTACAGTAAAATGGCAGATATATTCTGCCTGTGAGGAGGGCATGAATTTGGAGGGGTCGGAGGGCTGAGTGTTACTGCCTGAATTGTACTCCCCCAAATTTATATGCTGAAATCACAACCCACATTAGATCCAAAAAGTGACTGTATTTGGAGAAAAGGTTATTAGAGAACTAATGAACTTACAATGAGGTCAGTAGAGTGGCCCTCATCCAATATGATGGGTCTCCTTAAGAGGAGGCAATCTGGGGACAGACATACACATGAATAGTGAGAAGACCATGTGAAGATAACGGAAGAAGATGGCCTTCTGCCAGCCAAGGAGAGAGACTGCAGAAGGAACCAACCCCACACCTTCCTTTCCTTCCTCCAGCATCCAGGTCTGTGAGACGATGCATTTCTGATGATGAAGCCCCACCCCACCCATAACTTGAGACAAAGTGTTCCCAGCAAGTTACCGGAACATGCTTCTGCCTCTGACTAGTTGAGATCTTGTGGTTTTAACACTGTGTGTAGATCTGTCATGCTGACCTTTCTCACCTCAAAAGGAACATTTCTCATTGTCTTGATGACTATGAGATGCTACTCTTCCAATAGAGAATGATTATTTCCTAAGATATCTAACTTTAAGGAGCTAATACCATTTGAAACAGAGGACATGATCCCTGATCCACATCCTCTGAAAGCCAGAGCATTCATTTGTATTCCAGGTAACGTTTTTGAGATGAACTAGCCACCTTTAGGTGTGTGCTTGACTTCAAACATACTTTGATCAATGTGAGAAAAAATTAAAATGACCAGATTTCATCTTGGTTTTGTATGCATTAACTCTTAAGTGCCAAAAATAACATGGAGTATGCTTTATCGCTTTTCCAATCTGTACACTTGATTTGATCTGAACCACAACACTCAGACTTGGAAGGATGAATTTCCAATTTATAGACAAGAAAGCTGAGGCTCAAAAGGTTACTCAAAACTGAAGAGCCTGGTAACAGCTGAGATAGAGTGATCCAATGATGCTTCTCCCCCACTCAACCACTGACCCTTTTAAACCACCAAAGGCAGGCAACAGAGTTATTACTTCAGAGTGTCTAGAAAAGGCAAACTAAATGGAACTTCTTGCTTAGGCTCTTGGACTTGGGCTACTGTAAGACAATAGTAAGGTTATATCCTGATATGACCAACTGTTTGATTCTTCTTACGGGCCGAACTGCACCCCAATTGATACACTAAAGTCCTAACACTCTGATGCCTCAGAATGTGATCTTCTTTAGAAACAGGACCATTGTGGATGTAGTTAGTTATGATGCGGTCATCCTGGAGTGGGTGGGCCTCTAATTCAGTAGGACTAGTTCCCTTATGAGGGCTTCCCTGATGGCTCACTGGTAAAACATCTGCCTGCAATGTGAGAGACTGGGGCTCAATCCCTGGGTTGGGAAGATCCCCTGGAGAAGGAAATAGCAACCCACTCCCATATTCTTGCCTGGAAAATTCCATGGACAGAGGAGCCTGGTGGGATACAGTCCACGGGTCTCAAAGAATCAGACAAGACTTAGCCACACACACGAGTACCCTCATGCCAAGGGGGCATCTGGACACAGTCATGCAAACAGACAGGATGCCAGCTGAAGAGGAGGCAGAGGTTGGAGTGTTGCTTCTACAAAGAACACCAAACACTGTCAGCAAAATCCCGGAAGCTGGGGGAGCGGCAGCGAGCAGTGACTGCCTCAGCCCTCAGAGGACCCAGCCCCGCCCACACTGTGGACCCCCGCCTCTGGGCTGTGACACAGCACATTTCCGTGGTTTAAGCCACCTAGTGTGTGTTCCTTTGGTTCAGTACCCTTACAAATGACACAGTCTTCATACCAAGGATCCTCAGATAATGGTGTTAGAACTGATAGGGGGTTGCCTTCTGGACATTTCATCTTGGAGGATACAGTCTGTCCACTTACCTCACAGAACTACTCTTTCCTACCAAACAGGATGGCTTGCCTCCACCCAGTACAATTAGGGAGCCACATGATCAGGTAAGGCCTGGAAGGGAGGGGCCCAGGTTGACACTGGAGGGGTCCCAGAAGAGAGAGCTGCCAGAGAAACTGGCCTTGAAATGGGCCTCCCTCCCCTCCTGTGATAAGATCTCTGGATCTCCTGCTATCCTAAAATAGCTCCCCTTCTCCCCAGAGAACAGCTCTATGATGACCAACAACACGCCCCCTTGAAATGACCCTTCTTTGGGCTCTAACGACAATACATAACCTGCACACCCTCTGCCTTCTAGTTCCCTCTTAACTGTCTTTGCTCACCTTTTCTCTCCTCTCCCCTTTGCTGATATCGTTAGTGAAGTGCCTTGATGCCAACAGACCCCTCTGGCCTAGGCCTCTCTTTGTGAGTCCTACCATTTGAACTGCCCACAGCCCATTTCCACCTGGACGTCCAATCATGGCTGCTGTGCGAGCCTGTGAACGCAGCCTGGAGGCCAGAGCAGAAGCAGACAGAGGGCACCTGCCCATCTCTTATTTCTCCACCCCATGAATTGTGCAGCCCTTGCTATACCATCTCTGAGCCTCACACTTACCATCTATCACAAGCCAAGCAAAAGATTCTCAAGGGCTCATTCAGTTATACAACTCAGTGATTTAAAGAATATATTAATATATATATAAATATCTATATCTAACCCCTGTACTCGTTGCCCTGTTTTATGCTAGAATTTCATCATTTTCTCTGGCCCTGCAGATGTGGAATTTGAGATTCTTCTCATTCCTACTTTCTCCAACAAATCTCGTTCTTTCTTTGAAAGGTCCCTTGCATGGACGTGACTCAGCATTCCCAAGGTACCACCTCAGAGCCCGCCCTCGACACAATGGGTGGCTACTAGAGGATTTGAAAGAGTCCTCCTGTCCTGGAAGTGTTCCCACTGCCCACTGTCGGCACTGACGTGTCTAAACAGGACTTTCTAAATCCCAACTTTCCCTTCCTGCTCCAATCTTCCCAAGGTTTTTGCTGCTGCTGCTGCTGCTAAGTCACTTCAGTCGTGTCCAACTCTGTGTGACCCCATAGACGGCAGCCCACCAGGCTCCCCCATCCCTGGGATTCTCCAGGCAAGAACACTGGAGTGGGTTGCCATTTCCTTCTCCAGTGTATGAAAGTGAAAAGTGAAAGTGAAGTCGCTCAGTCGTGTCCGACTCTTAGCGACCCCATGGACTGCAGCCTACCAGGCTCCTCTGTCCATGGGATTTTCCAGGCAAGAGTACTGGAGTGGGGTGCCATTGCCTTCTCCCCCAAGGTTGTTAGCCAGGGGAAATACAGACTTTGAAAAGACAAAGAACAGTCAGAAGGTTATAACTCAACCTATCTGCAGTAAGAAAAAAAAAATTAAGATACACTTATGTTCACTGAGGCCCCCAAACTTTTCAGACCCTGAGTTAGGTACCCTCCATATGTGATTTCATTAAAACTTCATGACAATTTTACATCACTGTTGAAGTGAAGTGAAGCAAAGCGAAGTAAAAGTCGCTTAGCTGTGTCCAACTCTTTGCGACCCCATGGGCTAAACAGTCCATGGGATTCTCCAGGCCAGAATACAGGAGAGGGTAGCCTTTCCCTTCTCCAGGGGATCTTTTCAACCCAAGGATCGAACCCAGGTCTCTACAGATAATTTGCTAATAGCTTAAGTGAAAAACCTGCAAGCTACTGTATAGCACTTTCTAGATATTAAAAATTTTGTTTTTTTAATAATTAGATTTATTTATTTTTAATTGAATAATTGCTTTACAATATTGTGTTGTGTTCTGCAAAACATCCACGTAAGTCAGCCATAGTTATACATTAAAATTGTATAATGTGTGAAAAAACATTCTGTAAACTGAACTCCATGTGTAGGTTTTGCCAGTGTTCTTAGCAATTCTTACAGGATACTAGGGTTATCACAACCAAGTGTTATTGTTATTCCAAAGCCAGACATGAGTGATCTGTAGTTTTGCAGTTGCTGAGTGTGTAGGCACAATTACAATTTGCTGTGCAGGTCCTACTTCACATCCCAAGGCTCTGACGCTCACATGGCATGACTCAGAGAGGCCATCCTCAGCCCGCATGTGAAACAGCAACCCTCCGCTCCCATCTCTCACCCACTTTACTCTTCCTCACAGCAATCGCCCTCAGCTCACTTTTTGCATTTTTGTCGAATGTGAGCTCTGAGGCTGTTCGGTGTGTGGCTGTACCTAATTCTCAAAGAGTCTTGTTAATTGGACTTGATTACCCAGTTGACTCACTGGAAAAGAGTCTGATGCTGGGAGGGATTGGGGGTGGGAGGAGACGGGGACGACAGAGAATGAGATGGCTGGATGGCATCACCGACTCGATGGACATGAGATTGAGTGAACTCTGGGAGTTGGTGATGGACAGGGAGGCCTTGCGTGCTGCGATTCATGGGGTCTCAAAGAGTCGGACATGACTGAGCGACTGAACTGAACTGAACCTCTCCTTATAAAGGGCTGCAACTCAGAGGGGTTTGTGCCTGTCCTGGGGGCTTTGGGTTTTCAGCATCAAGTTCATGTCTTACTGACACGACTTCGCCAGCTCCTGCAGCCCCCTAGTGGTTTTGCCCCTCTTACTGAGCCATTTGCTTTCAGATTTCACCTCCATCCTTGTTCAAACTGGGTCAGTTCCACCCTGCTTTGTGCCCCAGAACATCACATCGGGCGCCATAGCTTTTATCATCACTGTACTTTTCCACTTATTTGTGGGATGACAAAAAGAACAGCCGCGTCCCCTACCTGCCCACAGTTCCTGACAACAAGGGCCATGTCAGGGTGTGCATTCAATGAATATTTGTGGAAAGTACGCGTGAGAAAGCACGTGTTCAAAGCCAAGGTGCCCTCCTGGACTTTGAAAGAAAGGGCTGATGCGGGTGGGGACGTTCCATGCCTAGATTCTGCTCAGCTTTCTACCCGTGTGCCTACCACAGAGTGGGTGCTTAATGAATATGATCACTGAATGCCTGAACACGCTGACACCCCAGAATCCAGCCCTGAGCTAGTTATGATTCTCTGCTCTGCAGTTTTCAGGACAGGAATGATTCTGGTGTCTGATTTGGGGTTAGTCCTTTCTAGGCTTCAGTCCTTATTTATGAAAAATGGAGATTACCTGAATGGATAAAGGAGATGTGGTACATTTTTTACATTGGAATGCTACTCAGCAAGAAAAAGGAGCAAAGCAGGGTTATTTGTAGTGATGTGGATGGACCTAGAGTCTCATACAGAGAGAAGTCGGAAAGAGAAAAACAAATATTGTATACTATCACATATACATGGAATATAAAAATTGGTACAGATGAGCAAATTTGCAGGGTAGGAATAGAAACACATGTAAAGAAAAGACGTGAGCACAGGGAGGAGGAGGGGTGGGGCAACTTGGGAGGTTAGGGCTGACGTATATACACTGCTTTGTGTAAACAGGTAGCTAGTGGGAACTTGCTGGACAGCCCAGGCTGCACAGCTCGGGGCTCTGTGATGACCTAGAGGGGGGAACAGTGGGGAGAAGGGAGGCTCTGGAGGGAGGGGTATATGTATATGCAGCTGATTCATCTGCAGTACGGCCGAAACTGTACACAACACTGTGAAGCAATTATACTCCAGTAAAACAAGGAAATGGAGGCTATCATACCTTTTTTCTAGAACTGCACATATTAAGTGACATAATGCATACATCATGAGGAACGCTGGGCTGGAAGAAGCACAAGCTGGAATCAAGATTGCCGGGAGAAATATCAATAACCTCAGGTATGCACATGACACCACCCTTATGGCAGAAAGTGAAGAGGAACTAAAAAGCCTCTTGATGAAAGTGAAAGAGGAGAGTGAAAAAGTTGGCTTGAAGCTCAACATTCAGAAAACAAAGATCATGGCATCTGGTCCCATCACTGCATGGGAAATAGATGGGGAAACAGTGGAAACAGTGTCAGATTTTATTTTTTTAGGCTCCAAAATCACAGCAGATGCTGATTGCAGCCAGGAAATTAAAAGACGCTTACTCCTTGGAAGGAAAGTTATGACCAACTTAGATAGCATATGAAAAAGCAGAGAAGTTACTTTGCCAACAAAGGTCTGTCTAGTCAAGGCTATGGTATTTCCCGTGGTCATGTATGGATGTGAGAGTTTGACTGTGAAGAAAGCTGATCGCCGAAGAATTGATGCTTTTGAACTGTGGTGCTGGAGAAGACTCTTGAGAGTCCCTTGGACTACAAGGAGATCCAACCAGTCCATTCTAAAGGAGATCAATCCTGGGTGTTCATTGGAAGGACTGATGCTAAAGCTGAGACTCCAATACTTTGGCCACCTCACGCGACGAGTTGACTCACTGGAAAAGAATCTGATGCTGGGAGGGATTGGGGCAGGAGGAGAAGGGGATGACAGAGAATGAGATGGCTGGATGGCATCACCGACTTGATGGACATGAGTTTGAGTGAACTCTGGGAGTTGGTGATGGACAGGGAGGCCTGGCGTGCTGTAATTCATGGGGTCGCAAAGAGTCGGGCACGACTGAGCGACTGAACTGAACTGAATGCATCCAGACATAAACTTACAAAGTCTGATGAGGAGAGAGAGAGGGCTGTCATTCTAGGCTCTCCCTCAGATTCATCAGCAGAATTTAACCCCCTCCACACCCCTTTATCTTGAACCCAGCTATCATGTCCCTGCTTCTCTTGGTGAAAAGTCCACCGGGCTTCCCATGATGTCAGCAGACAGCCAGGCTCCCAGTTACACCTCAGTCGGCGTTTTCCATTATAAACTCCTATTTTCAGGAGCTCAGTGTGCTAATGGAGACTCTGGTTTCATCATTTTCTGTAATTGCTGTGAGATGTCACCTTCCAACACGTGAATGAAATCTCACATATGTCCTTGGTCTGAGCAGCCACAACCAAGAAACCACATTTCACTGATGGGAGCTGTTGTCTTTCATTTGAGAAGGCATTATAAAACTAAATGATGAAGAGACTCCTGTGACGGGATATGGGTAAGAAAGACATGTTTTGAATATCCAAGCACTTCCCCTCCCTCTCACCCTCAGCTGCCAGGACTAATGTGATACACATTTTACAGGTACATACCGGTGGATGTTAATTTCATCCATAATTCTGGCAGAGTCCATGTTCTGTGTTTAATTAACTAAATGACTTGAGCCATCCAATCCTTATTTCTACTCATGTATCACAATTAGAGCAAACGGTAGCCATGGAAACCACTGGCTCCATCATAATTCTTAAAATGGGGATGGCTTTATTTTGGAGCCCATCAAGCACACAACTCTGCACAGCATGTGTTTATGGTTATTACTAAATGGGGATTTGGTCATTTTCGAATGAAATGGGAAGCTCCTCATTTCTGACACATGTCATTATAAGGAGTCTTTCATTTCGCTCAGGTTTGCCAAGTTCTAATTATTTCCAGGTCCTTCCTATTTATGTTCAATTAGAGAGATATTGAAGTTCATAAAAACAGATCTGAATTCAACATGGGGGTGGGGAAATGAATCCCTATTCTATGGTCTAACAAGGAGAAGATAAAAGTGTGTTAAGCTAATGCTGTGACAACCAGGAAATTAATTATCCACCTGCTTCTTTGAGATGGGTTTTTCTCCTTATTCCTGTGAGGCAGGAATATTCATTTTGGTCATTTTACCACCAGAGTCTGCTCCACTGCTGGCAAAGAAACACAGGCATACTATTGGAATTCTGGACAAGGCTGCTGTAACGTAACTGGCAAGAAGATGGAATCTGTTGCTCCCGAACAGGAATTGCTAAATGGGAGTTTTTACCTTTTGGGTCATTTTAAAGCAATTTCTGTACTCAATAACTGGATATCAGAATGAAGAGAAAAGTAACAGGCCACATGCCTCCACCAGCATATAAAAGTCATTTCAGGAACAGAGTCACATACATACAGGGATGGGGATCATTTATAATACTGGTGCTGGGCCCACATGACAGTATGCTGCCTGCTCTGTTACAAACATCAATCTTGAGGAAGCCCTCCACACACTCAATGCTGCCTACGTAGACACATCATCTATATACGGTGTCTTAAACATCAATCCCTGAATAACATCCATGTTTCAGTGCTTTGGCTCAGAAGACATGGCAGCACAGCAGCTGACAATGAGCCTTGCTGGATGGGTCCCTCTGGAGGGGCTTCTGGAGTCACACCTCATGCTCTCGCTTTGTTCCAAAACTGAGCCGCTTTGCTCCACTAAGTCACACTGGGCAGCATGTAGACCCTTGGTGTCTTGCTTTTTGTCTTCACCCGACCTCTTGAAGCCACATGGCTCTTTCCATGCAAAGGCCAATGTTTTCTGAAATCCACCCCTTTCTCCCTTCCCTGTAAGTGCCCACAGGCAGACTCTGCCATTGTGTTACACAGTCTAATTCAGACATTTACTGACACCTGACATTTGAGTGACATTCCGACTCCTCAATTTCATCCATTAGGGCCAATTTAGCCTTCACATTAGGTCAATAACCTAAACTGTTAGCAGGAGCTGCATCATACCACTTGAGAGGAAAAAAAAAAGTGCCTTCAAATTATGTTTAATTACCTTCATTAAGGGTAACAGCATTGCATGACACGTGTTTCCAAAGTAGTCAGACTAAGCCTCGTGCATCTCATTTCCTGAACATCCTAGGCTTTCTTGTGCCTCTGCCCTGTCACCCTGTCCTCACTAGCATTTGGGTCCAAGGAAAAATCACCCACATTTTCTCCAGTCTGATACATGACCAATTTCTGAAAATACGGTCTCTGGACCACCAGAGATGAAACTTTTACCAAGCATCATTCACTACAGGTTTGCATTCTCCAGCTGAACATGGACAATTTCTTCTTGTAGACTGGTGCCCATGGTCAAGAGGACTGGGTCTTCCAATGGCTCTTTCTATGTGAAGGAGCTGTGGACTGCCTGTCCCACTGTAACTGACACCCGTCAAGGTCTGTTGGTCTACAAAAGCAAGTGGATGGAGCAGTTGCTGACAGCTCCTTTGAAAGGTGTGAGGATCTGTGTTGGTGAGTTATGCAAGGGATTCTAGGTTACAGTCAAAATAGACTCTGGAAAATAATGTTCATCCTGATTCAATTCAACAGTCTTCTCTTACTCTATATGCAATATTTAACTGGGCTTATTAAAGTCACTTTGGAAACAGAACAAGAGCTTGGAGATTCTCGTACTCAGTGAGCTTGTCAGAAAAAGACAAATATCATATGATATTTCATGTGGAATATACAAAATGATACAAATGAACTTATTTATAAAGTAGAAAGAGACTCACAGATGTAGAAAACAAACTTATGGTTACTGAAGGGGAAAATGGGAGAGGGATAAACTAGGAGTTTGGTATTAATATATACACTCTGCTGCTGCTGCTAAGTCACTTCAGTCGTGTCCGACTCTGTGTGACCCCATAGACGGAAGCCCACCAGGCTACTATATACAAAATAGATCATCAAGAAGGACCTACTGTATAGCATAGGGAATTCTACTCAATATTCTATAATAACCTATATGGCAAAAGAGTCTGAAAAAGAATGGACATTATGATATATAGCTGAATCACTTTGTTGTACACCTGAAGCTAATACAATATTTTATTTTTTCCCCAACTTTAAACTTTTTCTTTTGTATTGGGGGTATAACTGATTACCAGTGTTGTGGTAGTTTGAGGTGAACGCAAAGGACTCAGCCATACATATGCATGTATTCATTTTCCCTCCAAACCACTTCCCCTCCAGGCTGCCACATAACACTGAAGAGTTCCATGTGCTATTCAGTAGGTCCTTGCTGGTTATGCATTTTAAATATAGCAGTGTGTACATGACTATCCCAAAGTCTCTAACTGTTGCCTCCCCTGCAGCAGCCGTAAGTCTGTTTTCTAAGCCTGCTAACACACTATTTTAAATCAACTATATTCCAATATAAAAATTAAAAAGAAAAGAACCTACTTGGACCTACTAACAACAATAAAATAAAAAAACAAAAGCCTTGCTCCCCTGTCCCTACTGCTTTGAAAATGGTAACTGTTAAATTTCCTAACTGTTCCCTTTGACATTTAAGCACACAGCCTTTGCTACAGTTATTTTTGGCTAGCTAGACCCAGCATTTTTCTTTGAACAAAAGGCAGATGCACAAAACAGATATGTGGGCACAGATTGGGAAGGGAAGGGCAGATGAACTGGGGGAATAGCACTCACACATGTACACTGCCGTGCGTAAAGCAGCCAGTGGGAAGGGAAGGGCAAGATGAACTGGGGGAATAGCACTCACACATGTACACTGCCGTGCGTAAAGCAGCCAGTGGGAAGCTGCTGTGTAACACAGGGAGCGCAGCTCAGGGCTCCATGATGTCCTGCAGGCATGCGGTGGGTGGGAGGGAGGTCACAGAGGGATGGGATATATGTATATGCACAGCTGATCCACTTCCTTGTACAACAGAAACTAATGCAACATTGTAAAGCAATTATACTCTAATAAAACAAATAAAAAACTTAAATAGGACTGGGAGTTGGTGATGGACAGGGAGGCCTGGCATGCTGTGATTCATGGGGTCGCGGAGAGTCGGACACGACTGAGCGACTGAACTGAACTGAACTGACTGAATGAATGCTACAGCAGTTCCAAAACAAAAGTGCTTTCTTTCTAAGTATTAGTTTATTTAATGATCATGCAACCCTACTTCTGCAAACAGATACCACTGCTTCTCCATTTTACAGATGAAGGAACTGAGGCCAGAAAGCAAGACAATTCACTCAATTATTTCTACTTCTTTCAGGCAGAGATGGGGCTTGATTTTTGGCTGTATATAAAATTTTAAAATGGAAAAGTAATACTAAGAAGCCTCTTGATGAAAGTGAAAGAGGAGAGTGAAAAGGTTGGCTTGTAGCTCAACATTCAGAAAACAAAGACCATGGCATCTGGTCCCATCACTTCTTGGGAAATAGATGGGGAAACAGTGGAAACAGTGTCAGACTTTATTTTTGGGGCTCCAAAATCACTGCAGATGCTGATTGCAGCCATGAAATTAAAAGACGCTTGCTCCTTGGAAGGAAAATTAGGACCAACCTAGATAGCATATTAAAAAGCAGAGACATTACTTTGCCAACAAAGGTCCATCTAGTCAAGGCTATGGTTTTTCCCGTGGTCATGTATGGATGTGAGAGTTGGACTGTGAAGAAAGCTGAGCACCGAAGAATTGATGCTTTTGAACTGTGGTGTTGGAGAAGACTCTTGAGAGTCCCTTGGACTACAAGGAGATCCAACCAGTCCATTCTAAAGGAGATCAATCCTGGGTGTTCATTGGAAGGACTGATGCTAAAGCTGAAACTCCAATACTTTGGCCACCTCATGCGACGAGTTGACTCACTGGAAAAGACTCTGATGCCAGGAGGGATTGGGGGCAGGAGGAGACGGGGACAACAGAGAATGAGATGGCTGGATGGCATCACCGACTTGATGGACATAAGTTTGAGTGTACTCTGGGAGTTGGTGATGGACAGGGAGGCCTGGCGTGCTGTGATTCATGGGGTCGCAAAGAGTCAGATACGACTGAGCGACTGAACTGAACTGACTGAACTGAATAACCATATCAGCCAACAATTACAATGCACCCACTGTGTGCCTGTCACTGAGATAAGCATCCTGTGCTACAAGTGTTCCCCCCGCCCCCACCACTGTTCATCTACTGAGGCCCAGTAGGGGTTCAGGGATCACCCAGTGTCTAATTCTGCATCCAGGGCAGCAGGGTAGGGCCAGCACTCTTAACACCAAAACTTGGACCCCCTCCCCTGTCCCGCCACCACTGTGCCCCAACATACTGGGGTATCTGTTACTGTATTGAAATGGTTTGATTTACTTTTAAAAATCCATATCCTTTAATAAAGGGTGAATACCTGAAATTGTTTGTCACTTAGTCGTGTCCAGCTCTTTGCGACCCCGTGGACTGTAGCCTACCAGACTCCTCTGTCCATGGGATTCTCCAGGCAAGAATATTGGTGTGGGTTGCCATTTCCTTCTCCAGGGGATCTTCCTGACCCAGGGATCGAACCCGAGTCTCCCACATTGCAGGCAGACGCTTTAACCTCTTAGCCACCAGGCAAGCCCCTTGTCCAGAAAATTTCCCCTCAAATCTCTCCAAGATCTCAATTTCCAATAAGTTAGTATCTTAGGAATCTTCCTGCTTTCACTCCATCATTTTGTTCTGACTTTACTGAGCCTGTCTGCTCTGTCTCAGAGTCGTTTTCTATTTCATTTTTTTCCTCTCCTTGATTTACTTTTTTTTCTTACTTGCAAGAATTACATATATATGGTTTATGTATATGTATGCGGCTGTGAAGAGATTTTCCACGACCAAGGTAAGAGAAACCGAAATAAGACGGTAGGTATTACTAGGGGGCACCAGAGGGCAGACAAACTGAAATCATAATCACAGGAAACTAGCTGATCTAATCACATGGACCACAGCCGAATGTGGTCCCCTGGAGAAGGGAATGGCAAACCACTTCAGTATACTTGCCTTGAGAACCCCGTGAACGGTAACAGAGGGCGAAATGATAGGATACTGAATGAGGAATTCCCCAGGTCGGTAGGTGCCCAGTATGCTACTGGAGCTCAGTGGAGAAATAACTATAGAAGGAATAAAGGGATGGAGCAAAAGCAAAACCAATACCCAGTTATGGATGTGACCAATGATAGAAACAAGGTCCGGTGCTGTAAAGAGCAATATTGCATAGGAACCTGGAATGTTAGGTCCATGAATCAAGGCAAATTGGAAGTGGTCAAACAGGAGATGGCAAGAGTGAATGTCGACATTCTAGGAATCAGTGAACTAAAATGGACTGGAATGGGTGAATTTAACTCGGATGACCATTATATCTACTACTGTGGGCAGGAATCCCTTAGAAGAAATGGAGTAGCCATCATGGTCAACAAAAGAGTCCGAAATGCAGTACTTGGATGCAATCTTAAAAATGACAGGATGATTTCTGTTCGTTTCCAAGGCAAACCATTCAATATTACAGTAATCCAGGCCTATGCCCCAACCAGTAATGCTGAAGAAGCCGAAGTTAATCGGTTCTATGAAGACCTACAAGACCTTTTAGAACTAACACCCAAAAAAGATGTCCTTTTCATTCTAGGGGACTGGAATGCAAAAGTAGGAAGTCAAGAAACACCTGGAGTAACTGGCAAATTTGGCCTTGGAGCACGGAATGAAGCAGGGCAAAGGCTAATAGAGTTTTGTCAAGAGAATGCACTGGTCATAGCAAACACCCTCTTCCAACAACACAAGAGAAGACTCTACACATGGACATCACCAGATGGTCAACACCGAAATCAGATTGATTATATTCTTTGCAACCAAAGATGGAGAAGCTGTATACAGTTAGCGAAAACAAGACCAGGAGCTGACTGTGGCTCGGATCATGAACTCCTTATTGCGAAGTTCAGACTTAAATTGAAGAAAGTAGGGAAAACCACTAGACCATTCAGATATGACCTCAATCAAATCCCTTATGATTATGCAGTGGAAGTGAGAAATAGATTTAAGGGACTGGATCTGATTCATAGAGTGCCTGATGAACTCTGGACGGAGGTTCGTGACATTGTACAGGAGACAGGGACCAAGACCATCCCCATGGAAAAGAAATGCAAAAGAGCGAAATGGCTGTCTGAGGAGGCCTTACAAATAGCTGTAAAAAGAAGAGAGGCGAAAAGCAAAGGAGAAAAGGAAAGATATAAGCATCTGAATGCAGAGTTCCAGAGAATAGCAAGGAGAGATAAGAAAGCCTTCCTCAGTGATCAATGCAAAGAAATAGAGGAAAACAACAGAATAGGAAAAACAAGAGACCTCTTCAAGAAAATTAGAGATTCCAAGGGAACTTTTCATGCAAAGATGAGCTCGATAAAGGACAGAAATGGTATGGACCTAACAGAAGCAGAAGATATTAAGAAGAGGTGGCAGGAATACACAGAAGAACTGTACAAAAAAGATCTTCACGACCAAGATAGTCACGATAATGTGATCACTGACCTAGAGCCAGACATCTTGGAATGTGAAGTCAAGTGGGCCTTGGAAAGCATCACTACGAACAAAGCTAGTGGTGGTGATGGAATTCCAGTTGAGCTATTTCAAGTCTTGAAAGATGATGCTGTGAAAGTGCTGCACTCAATATGCCAGCAGATTTGGAGAACTCTGCAGTGGCCACAGGACTGGAAGAGGTCAGTCTTCATTCCAATCCCAAAGAAAGGCAATGCCAAAGAATGATCAAACTACCGCACAATTGCACTCATCTCACACGCTAGTAAAGTCATGCTCAAAATTCTCCAAGCCAGGCTTCAGCAGTATGTAAACCGTGAACTCCCAGATGTTCAAGCAGGTTTTAGAAAAGGCAGAGGCACCAGAGATCAAATTGCCAACATCCGCTGGATCATGGAGAAAGCAAGAGAGTTTCAGAAAAACATCTATTTCTGCTTCATTGACTATGCCAAAGCCTTTGACTGTGTGGATCACAATAAACTGTGGAACATTCTGAAAGAGATGGGAATCCCAGACCACCTGACCTGCCTCTTGAGAAACCTGTATGCAGGTCAGGAAGCAACAGTTAGAACCGGTCATGGAACAACAGACTGGTTCCAAATAGGAAAAGGAGTGCGTCAAGGTTGTATATTGTCACCTTGCTTATTTAACTTATATGCAGAGTACATCATGAGGAACGCTGGGCTGGAAGAAGCACAAGCTGGAATCAAGATTGCTGGGAGAAGTATCAATAACCTCAGATATGCAGATGACACTACCCTTATGGCAGAAAGTGAAGAGGAACTCAAAAGCCTCTTGATGAAAGTGAAAGAGGAGAGTGAAAAGGTTGGCTTGAAGCTCAACATTCAGAAAACAAAGATCATGGCATCTGGTCCCATCACTTCATGGGAAATAGATGGAAAAACAGTGGAAACAGTGTCAGACTTTGTTTTTTTGGGCTCCAAAATCACTGCAGATGCTGATTGCAGCCATGAAATTAAAAGACGCTTGCTCCTTGGAAGGAAAGTTATGACCAACCTTGATAGTATATTAAAAAGCAGAGACATTACTTTGCCGACCAAGGTCCGTCTAGTCAAGGCAATGGTTTTTCCCGTGGTCATGTATGGATGTGAGAGTTGGACTGTGAAGAAAGCTGATCGCCGAAGAATCGATGCTTTTGAACTGTGGTGTTGGAGAAGACTCTTGAGAGTCCCTTATACTGCAAGGAGATCCAACCAGTCCATTCTAAAGGAGATCAATCCTGGATGTTCATTGGAGGGACTGATGCTAAAGCTGAAACTCCAATACTTTGGCCACCTCATGAGACGAGTTGACTCACTGGAAAAGACTCTGATGCTGGGAAAGGTTGGGGGCGGGAGGAGAAGGGGACGACGGAGAATGAGATGGCTGGATGGCATCACCGACTCTGTGGACATGAGTTTGAGTGTACTCCGGGAGTTGGTGATGGACAGGGAGGCCTGGCGTGCTGTGATTCATGGGGTCGCGGAGAGTCGGACACGACTGAGCGACTGAACTGAACTGAACTGAACTGATGTGTGTGTGTATATCTACATACAGTTTCTTGATTATTGCTTTTCTGATAAAGTTACTGTCTTTAAGTATTTCTCAAATTCATTATATTTATAGATTTTTTCTTTTTAATTTTAGCTGCTTTATTTATCTAGAGTTTCTTTTTTGTATAAGACATGAAATATGGGTTGAAATATTTTTCCTTACATAATGGATATTCCAGCTCACTTCACAGTTTGTACTGAGCAGAATATCCTAACTTCATGATAAGCAATGACACTTTTATTATAAAACAAATTTTCCCATAAACATGAGTCTCTTTCTGTGCTCTCTGTTACGTTCACGTGAACTATTTATCACTCTTACAATAATCCAACAACAGTTTAATTACATCCGCTTGGATGTATATCCTGACATGTGATATGTAAGTCACTAACACTCCTTTTTCCCAAAATTGTCTTTATTTTTTTTCCAGATTACCTTTAAATCAATTTACCTAATTCCATTACAATTATCATCAGAATTACATTGAATCTATATGTGAATTTGGAATTGAATAATCAGTTCTGCTTTCCCTCCAAAAGCTTCTCTCTCAATTCATAAGAGACACGCACACGCACACGCACAGGGGATTCTGGGTTAGCATCTCAGGCTTTAATGTTTCAGGAAGGATGGTATATGCTGTGTGTAACAAGCATACAATACACAGATTTATATACCTGAAAATACTCAAAGTCATGAAGAAACCTTTTTTGGTGGGGGTGGTCTTTAGAGTACAAAGAGCTCTGCGCTTTTCATTTTAGAAACTTAAAAAAATGTGTGCAAATTGTTGCCAGTGGTAAAGTCTGTTAGTGCAAGATATTACATTTTCTACATAGAAAGTAAACCTGTAAAATTTTATCATAAATTAAAACAATATCTAAATAGAATACCATTAAAAATTTCATTTTGGGACATTTCTGCTAATGGCTTACAACTTACTTCAGAGCAACCCTTCCACTGAGGACAGAAAAAACTGAACAAAATTAAATATATTTTCATCTATCTATCTCTCTAGTATATATCTAAATATATTATCTAGTCAGTTTTAAGCACTGAAGAGCTAACAAGGAAGATAAGAATCCCAGGTGGATTATTTGAAACCAGAAAAAAAAAAAAAATCAGAATGAAGCAATCGTGGTATTGGGCCAGCCTTTCTCCCCTTCCTATTTTGCTTTTCCTCAACAACCATATGCCTATTCTGGAAAATCCTCCTGTACATCCAGGCTTTAGTTTGAGACCTCTGAGTGTCATAAGGACGCCTCGGGAATCAGCTTAGCAGTGCTTAAAAGCAAGAGTCAGTCTTCTCTGGATAAAGTATTAGTATCTACTATGTCAACCTATCTGTATAATTTCTTCCATACAATGCCAGCAGGCAGGCATAGATTATTAGGTATCCAAGGTCAAGGTAACATGATTTCAAAGGGATGACAACAATTTTAGTGCTTTTTTGGAATTTAGTGCATTAGGACAGAGCTCAAGAGAAAATAGATTTAGAAGATTTGTCAGAAGAAAATAACCAAAAGCAGAAAATTATGAAAAAGAATGGTTGCATTAAATCATTCTAAGTTACTTAAACTTAGAATTTCAGTACTAATTAAAACTGAGCATGGGGAAGACATAATATGTAATTAGATAAAGGGTCAGAATGTACAAAACTGATAACATATGGTGGAGACAGTGATACACAGATTTAAAAAGTGCTGCAGAACTCTACGGCAGGATGGTAACACATACCCACACACATGCATGCATGCACACACAACACATGATCAATGAAAACCATAGAGGATATCTTAAAAACAGGTAGAAAAAAATTAATGCATATTACTTTCAAAAAGGAGAAACTATGGCTGACGTTTCAACAAAAACTATATAATTTATATATCATAAAACACTACTTTTATAGCGGAACTAATAAATATCATAGAATGTCATTTACATGTGGAACCTAAAAAGAAAATGGTACAAATGAACTTATTTACAAAATAGAAACAAACCCACAGACATAGAAAACAATCTTATGGTTACCAAAGGGGAAAAGAGGGAGGGATAAATTAGGGGTTTGGGATTAACATATACACACTATTATACAGGGACCCTGAGCCCCATAGCACAGGGAATGCTACACAATACTCTGTAATAACCTATGTGGGAAAAGAATCTGAAAAAGAATAGATAGAGCTATAATGTATAACATAGTAAGTCATGTGTATTTCCATAAAATTAAAAAAAAGTGGAATTAAATTTCTCAACAAAAACTGAACTGTCCAATAGTATGACACAGGCAAAAGGAAGAATGAGTTCAGATCATCTTTCAGAGATTTAAGAAGAACAGAAATGTCAGAAAGAATACATACGTTGGAAGGTATAAATGAATCTTAAATCTAGTAAACAACAGTATTGACTTTTGTGGTATAAAATGCATGACAGCAGTGACCTATAAATAAGGAAGGGAGTTCATGTAATTAGTTCATGTAACTAGTCCAAGACACTAGCGCTATGAGAAAAAAAATGGTAAAGGGAATTATTTCTATTAGAATTTGATTCAAGATTGCCTGTTGTACTTTTAGCGGTCACTAAAAACCTGTGTAACAGATTAATGCAGGAGAGGGTGATGAAGAAAGTATACATCTGTTTTATGTTCCTTTCTTGCTTTCCTCTGGATTACTCAAATGTGGCAGAGTAAAAGATCAAGCCTGCTAGATTCAATTATAAAATAAAATCCAGCTATACACTGATTTCGGAGAAGGCAACGGCAAGCCACTCCAGTACTCTTGCCTGGAAAATCCCATGGATGGAGGAGCCTGGTAGGCTGCAGTCCATGGGGTCGCTAAGGGTCAGACACGACTGAGCGACTTCACTTTTTTTTTATACACTGATACTTTAAATGCAAGAGGACAGACAGTTGAAAGTAAAAGGGGAGAAGAGATATTCCTCTTGCACTCGGCCATGTACTCTAAACCACCTGAGAAGGGGCCAAGATTGGGGATTCTGGGTGTTCACCTTCCACCAGCTTCTTCAGTTTCTGCCATCACTATGTCTACTAAGGAGTGAGTGACAGAAAGTGGGGGACAAAAGAGATTTCTAAATGCTGATAATTAATCTGATTACCTATTTGGGCCCGAGTTATCTGGCACCCCACTCCAGTATTCTTGCCTGGAGAATCCCATGGACGGAGGAGCCTGGTAGGCTACAGTCCACGGGGTCGCAAAGAGTCGGACACGACTGAGTGACTTCACTTTATCTGTAGGTACTCATTTCATGAACATTCTTTGAGATGTCCCTGTATGGTTCAGGCACTTTCTTCACATTAATCAACTTGTTGATTTTTTTTTTTTAATTAGGGCTTTCCACAAGTTAAACGATCTTATCAGAACTTCTAATACTAAAAAAATAAGTTTTCCCAGACTTTTCCTGTACTAGGACCTAGGTAGGGTGTGTAGATTAATCAAAATTCCAACACAGGATATTCACATCACAAGTTAAAACTGAATATCACTGTCTTCTGCTGTTCATGCTGTTTAGAAGGAGCCATAGAGAAGAAACCCAGGCTGGCTCATTTACTTCCCCAGTAACAAATCACGTATACTGGGGAAAACACTTAAGAATGTCCTCCCTTGTTAAAGTTTCTATAAAAAATGCTGAGTGCTGAAGAATTGATGCTTTTGAACTGTGGTGTTGGAGAAGACTCTGAGAGTCCCTTGGACTGCAAGGAGATCCAACCAGTCCATCCTGAAGGAAATCAGTCCTGAATATTCACTGGAAGGACTGATGCTAAAGCTGAAACTCCAATACTTTGGCCACTTGATATGAAGAAGTGACCGATTGGAAAAGATCCTGATGCTGGGAAAGATTGAGGGAAGGAGGAGAAGGGGACAACAGAGGTTGAGATGGTTGGATGGCATCACCAACTCGATGGACATGAGTTTGAGCAAGCTCCGGGAGTTGGTGATGGACAGGGAAGGCTGGCGTGCTGTAGTCCATGGGGTCACAAAGAGTAGGACATGACTGAGCGACTGAACTGAACTGAACTGTTAAATTAAAAAGCCAAAAACATTCTGAAACTCCTAGGGAAAAGCAGCAACTCTGTACATTTGGAAGAGGAGGACCTTTTTCTTCTCTGCTTCCCTGCCCTGGGAGAAATGCTGGCCTTATGTTTATTTTCTGAGTGTCAGGGATGAATAATGCCACATATTTGGAGTGTTCATCAAATGCCCAGTCACCATCTGGGCTGACTTCTAGCTGCCTTTACAAATGTTTTGTCAGCTATAATTGAATCCTATTGAAATATGCCTGACATATGGATGTTCTCTGGTCAGGACAAGGACTGAGCAGGCTAAATGCTCTCCAGAAGGTGAAGGACAACAGTGACGGCAGACCTTTCACTGGTCAAATTAACCAAATACCTTCACTATCTAAGCAAAATCTCTCTCATCCTGTAGTCCTTGAATTCAAATCCTATTCATTCTGATGAAGCAAAACTGGCAGAATTCAACACAGCTGACAAAAAGTATTTCCCAGGCAAACTGAAAGGGTAAATACATTGGGAGATTGTTTATAAGGTCTTTACATCACATAGATATGTGAAAAAAGACTTTGAAACAGTAATTATATATTCATATTGCTGATAATTATATGTTCATATTATCTGTTCATTAAGCAGCTCATTAATTTACTCTGAAAGAGTAATTGGTTCAAGTTACTGTGCATATTTGAAAAGAAATGAAATTCCTCTTCCTTGAAGATAAGCAATGGATCTTTTATTGAATCTCATTGGTCCTCTCCACGAACTCATTCAAATTCATGCAGTTTTACTGAAGTTGTCTTTAAGATTCTTCCTTGGTGCCCAAATAAATAGCCTTCTCTCCTCTAAATCTAAGCCTTCCCAGATATTAACAAATCTGAACAACTATTTCCCGATCTTTCATAGTCACCCATCCGCAACCGCTTCCACTTTTTATCTTCATTCTGCCCTTTGATGCCACAGGGACAAATCTGAGCCTCTGCTCCCTGACAACCCGCTGTCTATTTTAAGAAAGCTATTATGTCTCTTTGGCTGAGTTAAATATATCCTATTTCCTCCCTGAGTTAGAGCTTAGTTTTTCAGTGATCCTCTTAAACTCCATCATTCCCTTTAATCCAGCCCTAACCTGAGTCCAACCTACCCAAGGAGTTTCAGCTTGGAGTTTCCTGCTCAAAAGCAGGGGCTTCTCTTCACTTCTGATCACCTTAACTTAGCTCAGGACCTGGCACATGGAACACATGTTTTTCAGTGGTTTTAAATGCTTCAGTTCAGTTCAGTCGCTCAGTCATGTCCGACTTTGCGACCCCATGAATCACAGCACTCCAGACCTCCCTGTCCAACACCAATTTAATTCTGAAAACAGATTCTAGGAAGTAGCTACTGTTGTTGACACACACGATTTACCGACGAAAATACTGAGACACAGAGTGGTTAAAGAAACCTGAGTAAGGGTATATAACCCAACAGCAGTGAGTGGGAATCAGGGTGTTTGAGGTCTGACTCTGGAGTCCAGGCTTCTTGCCGCTAAGCTACTCTCTAATCATCTTATTATCCTGTACTATTAGTACCATGAATACAGAATTATAATCCAAGTCTTTCAGAAGGATGTTAGAAAGCATCTAGCAAAACCACATGGGTAAAGGGGTGATTCTAAGAGAGGTCAAGGGACTTGAAGGTAAAAAAAAAAAAGTTAGGATCAAAATTCCAGACTTTTAGTCTGAAGCTCTTTCTATAAAAGTCTTTATGAGAATTGTGAATATCTAAGAAAAATATTGTCCATTGCTTTTAAAAATTATTATGTATGATTGATCTCCTCTGGATGTTCATTGGAGGGACTGATGCTAACGCTGAAACTGCAATACTTTGGCCACCTCATGCGACGAGTTGACTCACTGGAAAAGACTCTGATGCTGGGAAAGGTTGGGGGCGGGAGGAGAAGGGGACGACAGAGAATGAGATGGCTGGATGGCATCACCGACTCTGTGGACATGAGTTTGAGTGAACTCCGGGAGTTGGTGATGGACAGGGAGGCCTGGCGTGCTGTGATTCATGGGGTCCCGGAGAGTCGGACACGACTGAGCGACTGAACTGAACTGAACTGACTGATGTATGATTGAGTATTCTCCAAGCCTAAAGCATAGAAGGTAAAGAATCTGCTGGCAATGTGGGATACCTGGGTTTGATTCCTGGGTCAGGACAATCCCCTGGAGAAGGGAATGACAATCCATTCCAGTATTCTTGCCTAGAGAATCCCATGGACTCAGAGGAGCCTGGTGGGGTCACCAAGAGTCAGGCTTGACTGAGTGACTGATACTTTCAAGCCTAAATTATCAATAGTTCCTTTAAAATCAGCAAGAGAAAATCAAAGTGTTACCTAGAGAGGGACAAGCATGATAGCAGATTTCTTGTTGGAAATGCTGCAAGTGAGAAGACAGTGGAGAAACCAGAAAGCTATATGCAGAAACTAAGGCAAAAGTATTTTCAAGTAAACATACACAGAAAAAAAAAAAAAAAATTCAATCACCAGAATGTCCACACTATAGAAAAAGTATATTTTGAGAAAATTCTCTGAGCCATGTGCTAATGATTTGTGTCCTTCCACGTTCCACATGGAAGTGTGAAGGACAGGGAGGCCTGGCATTCTGCAGTCCATGGGGTCGCAAAGAGTCGGACATGACTGAGCAGCTGAACAACGATGACAGTCCACATGTCTAGACCTCTCAGGGTCTAGACCACAGAACTGTGCTTTTGCACCTTTCAGGGGCATATACAGATTCTGATGCAGCAGGTCTGGGGCCAGGCCTGAGATTCTGCATTTCTCTCAGGTTCTCAGAGGATGCCAAGGCTTTGGGTCCACGGGTCTACTTTAATAAGCAAGGACACAGCTGTCGAGTCCTGTGGGCTCCATTTCCATTTCCAGCTGTTGGGAAGCTGGGCCTCAGGAATCATGAAGACCCTGTCCAGCCTTCCTAAATTATGACATCTTCCTTCTCTTGGGCCTCTATTTTTTTTTTCCTTTTATTTGAATCTTTGGTATGTTAGGTGTGATTCCAATAGGTGTGTTAGGGATGAGAAAGGCCTTACAAACAGGGACATCCCCAACCCTGCTTTGCAACTCCAAGGCACAGATGCCGTATCTATAAAACACAAGTAATCCCTAATCTACACTGGGTAGCCAAAAGGATTCCAAGGGTGGTGTTTACATTTTGACCCATTGCAGAAATTCAACAGATGCTAGTTTCTGTCCCCTGCTCACCAACACCACTCTCAAGTAAATTACGGGTTCAAGCACATAACCCACCTTCTCAAAGGTTATTTAGAGCTTACCAGCATAACTTTTAAATCCCACTGTAACTGTTATTATTATTATATGAGAGTATATAGAGTCTTCTCTCACTGCTGCTGCTGCTGCTGCTAAGTCACTTCAGTCGTGTCCGACTCTGTGCGACCCCATAGATGGAAGCCCACCAGGCTCCCCCATCCCTGGGATTCTCCAGGCAAGAACACTGGAGTGGGATGCCATTTCCTTCTCCAGTGTGTGAAAGTGAAAAGTGAAAGTGACTGTCCCCCAAATAAGATGCTTCTCTTCGATCTTTAAGCCTACCATAAGGGATCAGTATATGAAAAGCCACCTTAGAAAGAGAAGACCAAGCCTAGACGTCTAAGGCCAAAGGTGACATGAGGCCAAAAGACCCTCAGGGAATAAGCGAGGGGATGGGTCTCCAGGTCAGCTTAGAGACGGTACCATCTAAGAGCCAGGTACTGAGAGGTGTGTCCAGTTCTCTCAGAAAGAGTATCCAGACTGAGGAGAGAGTTACTAGGTTAACTCCACTGAAGCCCTTAACCATTCAGCCATCGGCTCCCATATCATTTGACTATAAGAAAAAGGACTCTTCATATTGAACTGGACGTGCTGGTTTCCGTGACAATTCTGTTTGACATTGCAAGCTAATAGTCTGCTGCTGCTGCTGCTAAGTCACTTCAGAGTGACTCTGTGTGACCCCATAGACGGAAGCCCCAGGCTTCCCCGTCCCTGGGATTCTCCAGACAAAAACACTGGAGTGGGTTGCCATTTTCTTCTCCAATGTGTGAAAAGTGAAAGTGAAGTCGCTCAGTCGTGTCCGACCCTTAGCGACCCCACAGACTGCAGCCTACCAGGCTCCTCCATCCATGGGATTTTCTAGGCAATAGTACTGGAGTGGCTTGCCATTGCCTTCTCCGAATAGTCCGCTAGTTCAGTTTTTATACATCAGTCTCCTGAGCTAGAATAATTAGAGCAGACTTACTATAGAGGTGGGAATTGAATCAGATGGTCCCACAACTGACACGAGTGAACCTAACTGCACCCACTGATGAGTCCTATGGAGATGACTAAACCCAACCATGTGACCTGCAGTGACCCAGGAGGCCCTGGCCGTGGGAGAAGGAGAGCCACTCTCCACAGCGCAGCCAAGGAGGGCTTTTCTGAGGAGGGGGCCTTTATGTTTAGCCTGGAGATATGAGATCAGCTGAAGAAAGCAGGTTCTGAACTTATCATGAGGTGGTACAGAAGTAATCGAAGTATAATAGGAAATGAGCATCATGTGTCCCAAGAAATGGAAAGAGGAAGCTTGGGGATGAAGAAAGTGAAGGCTTTGACAACACAGTGGGTGAACTTGGTTAGAATGGAGGCAGGAATGATACCATGTGTCCTTTCGGTCTTTGAAATTCTAGACTTTCTACAAAGAATAGTGGATGCAGTGAGAAGCCATTAGAAAATTGTACCTGGGTAAAAACATAATCTCTTGTGTTAAATAAAAAATAAAAATCTCTCGATGTTAGGATGCAAATTGAGCTCCCAGTCCAGAGGGTGTCATCAGTCGTGGGGAAATGGCAGCGCACAATCAGGTGGTTGCAGTGGTCATAGGAAGAACAGTGGGATTGCAGACACAGATTTCAGAAGGGACTTTACCAGAGGCTATTTCACTGTCCTCAAAGGACTTTCTGCATCCCCATGGTTCCTTCCCAACGTCCTTGTTTCCCTCTCATCACACAGAGGCCTTTCATTTACATATCACAGCTCAGTGATCTCACAACCACCCTTCTCTACAAAGTAAGAGACTCCCTGATACAGTAAGGGAACAGTTTCCTGTAATTACTATTAGCACTCACTCTTGGCCAGGCACTGTTTCAAAGAATTTGGGTGGACTGATTCATTTAATCCCGGCAACAGTCCAAGAAGATAAATACCATTAGCATCTCTACTTAGTAGATGAGGAATGCAAGGTTCAACAAGCTTAAGTAATATGAACACTAGAATTAAACTGGGTGTGGCCTATGAGGAAACAAGTCCTTTCTACAGAGTATCTAGGATGCTTTGCATTCAAAAGCTATCTAAATGTGTGAGAGTTGGCAGTACTCCTCTGGCTCAGCTATGTCTAGGGAACAGAACACTATCATTGTATATTAAAAGTCTTTATACTGGTATTTACTTTGGCCACCTCATGCGACGAGTTGACTCACTGGAAAAGACTCTGATGCTGGGAAAGGTTGGGGGCGGGAGGAGAAGGGGACGACGGAGAATGAGATGGCTGGATGGCATCACCGACTCTGTGGACATGAGTTTGAGTGTACTCCGGGAGTTGGTGATGGACAGGGAGGCCTGGGGTGCTGTGATTCATGGGGTCGCGGAGAGTTGGACACGACTGAGCGACTGAACTGAACTGAACTGATACTGGTATTTGTTTTTTGTGCTGTTTTCAGAGCAGGATGGTCCAAGAACTGTTTCCGCCTACGATATTCTATTGGTGATAATCTTCCACTACACCAAACAATGTGATGCCTATAGAAGAAACCAAAAACCAAAACCAAAAATCCTTCACATCTAAGAACACGCAGCCTTGGGGAGGACCTGGAAGTTGTGGGAGACTAAAGTTTAAATTTCTACAAGGACAACAGGATAGACCAGACCTGAATCATGAAGATAAGAAACAAAATTTAAAGATGCTTCTTCTGGACTCACACCTAATCCACTTTGTCTCCTTTGCAATAGCTGTTTTGCATTCTTCTGGTGTACTTGTTTTTGGTTAGGCCAACCACCCACTGAAAACTAAAAAATCCCCCCAAAAACAGAACAGGGCATTTAATTCTAAGGACTAGTTTCATGGCCATTGCTGTGTATCTTAATAGAAATTAGAACATAAAAGAAAATGCCTTATGACATTGAAGAGATTAAAAACATACTATCTGGTTGTTTCATCTGCAAGGTAATTGCTTCATTTGACTAGATTAAACCATTATCAGCATGGCTGTTGGAAATTCCTGGTAATGAACCGTCATGTCAACTGGCATTGGGTGGAGGAGGGGTTCAATTACTTGGAAAAGCGTCTCTATTATGGTTAATTCTTTATTCAGTAGACAATTCATGAGTGATTTTGCACATTTTTAAAGAATTATTCCCAGAGCTAACTACCACTATGAGGCGTTAAATTCATAGACTAGACTTAAAATTCAAGCTCAAGGCAGTTAGCCAAGAACTTGTCAAAGTGCCTCTCGTTCAGTAAGAGAAATGCCCAGTCACACTTGCTGGATGATCACCTCTCTTCTAACAAAGCTAAAATATATGTGTCAGGCATAGGACAGCAGTACTGAGTCTATCTTGTATAAGTAAAACCAAAGTCAACTGAGAACCAGTGTTAACGGACTAGGAATCTTGTGGTGTGAACACGTAGGTATAAATGGCCCACTTATATTCTGAACATGATTCCTTCTGGCATCAGTTATTTAGTATTCCTGGTTTAAGGGAGTTTTTCTTCAAGTGGATTCCCCAAGTTGTCTGTTTTTACTTGAAATTCAGCACTAACAACCCTAGTGTGTTCTGGACATGACCCAACCATCAGATTGTATTGCTGGCGCTATGCGTTCCAACTCCCTTGACCATTTCACATACTGTCCCCTCTCCTTAAGACCTCAACACCTCCACCCCTAGCCTTCATCCTCATCTGATGATTTTCCATTCTAGTTCACAGGATGCTGCTAAGTCACTTCAGTCATGCCCGACTCTGTGTGACCCCATAGACGGAAGCCCACCAGGCTCCCCCGTCCCTGGGATTCTCCAGGCAAGAACACTGGAGTGGGTTGCCATTTCCTTCTCCAATGTGTGAAAGTAAAAAGTGAAAGTGAAGTCGCTCAGTCGTGTCTGACCCTTAGCAACCCCACGGATTGCAGCCTACCAGGCTCCTCCATCCATGGGATTTTCTAGGCAAGAGTACTGGAGTGGCTTGCCATTGCCTTCTCCGCTAGTTCACAGGATAGAGGCCACCAAAAAGAAATTTCCACCGTCTTCCAAATCCGTGCTATACCTCTGTGCCCACGGACTCTGCTTCCCTCCTGGCAACAGGATGGACCATCTATCCTCAGTTCAGTAATTGTTTCACTGGTGCTCTGGGGCTCATCTACTCTCCCCTACTCAAGGAAATGTTTCTGGCAATTTCCATCCCCCCACCCAGCCTGCCTCGTCACTTTTCCTCTGTCCACTAAATCTCCCCATCCACATACATATATGCCCATTCCCTCACTGCCTAAAATGCCATTTCCCAGCCTCTCTGGAGTTTTGCATCTCTAGATCATTTCTAATAGAGAACACTGTACTGCTAATAGAGTGTACAGAGACTGTATTTTCAAGGGAAGTGGAAAATCACTTTTTTGTTGTTGTTTTTGTCTCCTTTAGACTCTAAACTTCACACTCTGTACACACCTTCTGCTCTCACATTCTTAAAACTTACTGAAGACTCAAAGGAGGTTTTATTTGTAGGTTAAAAATATCAATATTTACCATGTTGGAAATGTAAAGGAGACCATTTTTACAAGGCTTATATAATGATTCAAGTGATGATACCACACTGTGTATTAAAAACATCTCAGTGATAATATACAATTAGTTCGACCTCATGGACCTCTTGAGATCTGTCCTAAAATGAAGTGTCGGTTTGTCCAGAATTACAAGCAGCATGACTGACACTACTTGGAGGATAAAATGCATCTGCCCTTGTTTATGAGACCTTAAACCAAAAAGCTATGAATGTATTCAAATATTAATAAATTTGTTCAGCTATGGTGCACTTCTTTTTTCCTTGTACTGATTAATTCAATAAGCTGCAGTAAGAAGACTTACATTTTTCCTGTTTAATCTACCTAGGTAACAAATATTTCCTTTCGTAAGACTTTCTATGCTTTCTGATGACCTTATTATGCCTTTGAGAGAAAGTGAAAGTGTTAGTTGCTCAGTCGTATCTGACTCTTTGTGACCCCACGGATTGCAGCCCCCACCAGGCTCCTCTGTCCGTGGAATTTTCCAGAAAGAATACTGGCATGGGTGGCCATTCCCTTCTCTAGGGGATCTTCCTGACTCGGGGTCAAACCCAAGTCTCCTGCATTGCAGACACATTCCTTAATGTCTGAGCCACCAGGGAAACCCTATTATGCCTTGATTATTAAGAAAATAAAGCTTTCTTACTTTTATAAAGAAGCTAGATTTCTTTAAGAATGGTATTAGTTTGTATGCTTACCTTGTGTTTTACTGTCACATCATCAAGAGTGCAAATCATCTCTAACAAAGGAAAGGTTTCCACAAATGAGATTCTTAATGTAGGAAAAAGAGTAAAGCTCTCAGGCTATCTTTTATGCCTAAAACTATCAATGAGATTTCATAGAGAGCATCTAGAATCACAAAGATTTGCTCTCTCACCTTATAATAAGAGAGGAACTAGAACTAGATTCATTTGCTGTGTTACTATTTATGAGTCACATGGGGGAAAATTTAGCTTAGAACTGCTGATGAGCCTTCCCCAGATCAAATTTGTATAAGGTCAGTGTTACAAATATAAATAATCAGAAATTACATGGTTTGTGGGCAGTTCCTAGAGAGTCACCAGTGTCTTCACTCTGTATGTTTCTTTTCTTCAGACTTTTGCTTATGCTTTCTCTGACGATAGCAGGCAAAAGCAGCACAGTGCAGACACTGCTCAACAGCCCACTGCCTGTTTTTATAAGTAAAGTCTTACTGGAACACAGACAAGCTCATTTGTTGATATACTGTCTATGGCTGCTTCTGCACTATTATAGCAAAGCTGAGAAGTCGGCAGTCACAGAGAACTTACACCCCACCTGCAAAAAAATGTACCAGTTGACCTTCTGCCAAAAAAGTGTGCAATTTCCTTGTATAGTGTTACCTTCCATAATTTAATTTATTAATCAAGAGGCTTACTTGGCCACAGCATCACTTCTTTCATTTGAATCTAGCATTTTCTAGAACAATGGGTTTTAATTAGGGATAAACAGCAGCCTTACCTAAGGAGTTTTATAAAAGTGTAGACATCTACAACCTACTTCAGAACTACTGAATCTCATTACTTGACATCCCTGCCATATTCTTCATACATCATTGGTATCTTACGTAAATAAGGTCTCAAGATTATTATGTTATGCATTCACATTGTTTCCTCTGTAAAAATTATTTTCATTTATTGTATATAAAAGATAGGCAGCAGCCATTCTCTTCTTTGAGAGTAGCCTTAACCATGATTCTTAGAGATATCCTGTCAAAAACTTTTCCATGATTAGCTTTTCCACCTGGCTTTACATGATACAGGGACAACCAAATTTCCTTGCAAGTTGCATTATTTTTGATCTGAACTTTCAGTGGACCTTCAGGTTAACCACAGCCACTATAAGTCTCTTCATTTCCCTATGACTTTTCCCTGAAGGCTTTGTAATCAGCTACAGACCTTCTCAGAACCCCGAGGTGAAAGGGCTCTATCTGACCTGGACAGTATCATTAGCACAACTTTCAGACCTTATCAAGATTTCCAGAACTCATCAATTACCAAAAAAAAAAAAAGGCAGCTTCATAAAGGTCTTACCCAACAGTCCAAATGGAATAAAAATGAATTACCTAGGACTGAATGGACTAATGAGATAAACTGCATTGTTACTTGCTTGATGTGGCCAAAAGTCCTACTTTTTGAATAGATAAGGTGACTCTCTCTTCCTCCTTAAGCTATCTGTAACTCTGAACAGATTCAGTGGGTTCTGCTTTTGTAAACGGAAATGAAACATTTGAACTGCTCTCTGATTTGTGCTTCTTCACTGACTCTCCCATCCCCAATTCAGAAACTTATTGAATTTACTTACTTTACATAACTATATCATTATTTGCATAGATTAAATAAGAGTCTGTCCTCCTTTTTTCCCCAAAATATATAGGAAATACTAGTTTTGCAACCAATGCCTTGCCTAGTATATTATACTTGAGGATGATAGTTGTTTAATAGAGCATGATGAGCCACATTTAAGGAAATAACACTGACTTTTCTGGAACCCTGGGGCTTCCCTGGTAACTCAGACAGTAAAGAATCTGCCTGCAATGCAGGAGACCCAGGTTCAGTCCCTGCGGAGGGAAGATCCCCTGGAGAAGGAAATGGCAACCCACTCCAGTATTCTTGCCTGGAGAATCCCATGGACAGAGGAGCCTGTGGGGTACACTCCATGGGGTCACAAAGAGTTGGCCATGACTGAGAAACTGTCACTTTCATTTTTCTGGAGCCCTCACAAGAAAAGGAGTTTGGTATCTGGCTTTAGGAGTCTCAGCACTGCAAGTGATAAGGAATGTCACTTTCTGGCAGGCCAAGAGTCCTGGAATAATTCAGGAAACTCAAGAAGAGATAAGTTTACCTAAATTTATAAATACTGAAGGGAAATCTGGCAGGCTTCCCCTGCAGTATTGGAACTGGCCTTCTGGCCTCAGAATGGTGAATGGTAGAGCCTTTCAAGGTCCAATCTGGGATTCCTTACAAAGACTTCCAAGAGAGCACACTTAAGCTGTTGCAGACAGTAAATTAACACTAGCAGCACCTATGTCAATAACCACGCGAAGCCTCATGAGCCCAGGCTTATTTGCAGTCAAGAAAAACTGGATAAACAGCAAGGTCCTCCTATGTAGCACAGGAAACTATATTCAATATCTTATGATAAACCATAATGGATAAGAATATTTAAAAAGAACATATGTATATATGTATACCTGAATCACTTTCTTATACAGCAGAAATTAACACAACATTGTAACTCAACTATACTACTTTTTTTTTTAAGAATAAACTGTTTTTGAGATTTCTGTGATCCGAAGGGGAGAAGACTAAGAAAACTGAGATTATGCAAACTGATCAGAAACCACGGAGATGCGTAGTGGAAAACTATGCATTTTTAGAGCAAGCCTTTCTCGTTACCTGATGTGGCCTTTCATTGCCTTTCAGGTGTCCTACACTCCATAACTTAGAGTAAACTCACTATAATGTAAAATAGTTCTTGTTTACAGACAAGGAGATAAGTCTGTGCAGTATTTCCAGGAGTGAAATTGACTTTTTCCAACCACCCCCCAACCCCGACCCTATAGCAAAAGCCAATTTTGGATCTGTTTATACACTCACATCAAGCTGTCTTTATTCCATACAAATTTGTGCTTCTTCGGTTTTCTCTTTTCAGTTGCTTGCGCTATCTGGGTGGAGCAGCTATACAACAGAATAAGAAGCACACACAGGAATGTTTCTTGGAAATTGCTGGCAAAGTTGGGCTTTTTTTCAAAAGTATCAAATTAACTTCCATCCCACCTTCGTGCTTGATTAAAACTTAGGACAAATATGATAATCAGGTGGAAAATAAGACAAAGCCCTTTCACTATAACTTACACTCTAAAGGAGGGACAGGAACAATGAATAAAGTATGTAAGTCCGATAGTGCATTTGAATGTGACAGAACCATAAGGAAAATATAAGATGCCACTGCTATGAACTGCTCTTCTGGAAACAACTCAACTGCACAGTTTTATTCTCTGGGAGGCACCAAAACTCAGAAGGATGACTCTTTCATTCTAGTGCTATTTCTGCCCTATTAGGGGTCCTGGTCTCTGTGACGTGTATTATGTTTCTTTTGTTGTTTAGTTGCTCATTCATGTCTGACTCTTCGTGACCCCATAGTCGGTAGCCTGCCTGGCTCCTCCGTCCATGGGATCTCCCAGGCAAGAATACTGGAGTGGGTTGCTTCTCCCTCCTCCAGGGGAACTTTCCTGCTGCTGCTGCTGCTAAGTCACTTCAGTTGTGTCCGACTCTTTGCGACCCCATAGACGGCAGCCCACCAGGCTCCCCTGTCCCCAGGATTCTCCAGGCAAGAACATTAGAGTAGGTTGTCATTTCCTTCTCCAATGCATGAAAGTGAAAAGTGAAAGTGAAGTCACTCAGTCGTGTCCAACTCTTAGCGACCCCATGGACTGCAGCCTACCAGGCTCCTCGCCTCTCCCTCCTCCAGGGGACCTTTCCTACTCAGGAATCAAACCTGAGTCTTGTGCCTTGGCTGGCGGGTTCTTTACCACTGAGTCTCCTGGAAAGTTAACATGTATCGTAAAATAATATAAATTTGGCAGCAGAGGGCAGCTAGAAAAACAAATAGGCAAAAACAACAACTTCCATTAAGTGACACAACACAGTAACCAGCAATGACCTGCCTTTTCCCAGGTTACAAAAGGCAGCCTCAGGCTTGTAGATTCCCGATCTGACTGGACAGATATTTTTTTCTCCCATTAAATAAGTAAAGGTTTGCACTTGAGCAAGGTGTTATGTCTGGGTCTTCAGGAAAGAGATCTAAACTCTTTTGTATTAACTGAAAATAGACAAGTTTGATTAAAAGGTACATATCTCGGCATTTTGATTCCCAGGTGGCTCAGAATCTACCTGCCAATGCAGCAGCTACAGGAGATGCAGGTTTGACCCCTGGGTTAGGGAAGATCCCCTGGAGAAGGAAATGGCAACCCACTCCAGTATCTTGCCTGGAGAACCCCAAGGACAGAGCAGCCTGGTGGGCTATTTCCCATGGGGTGGCAAAGAGTCGGACACGACTTAGTGACTGGACAACAACAACGATCTGAGCATTAGCACCATATTCAACAGTAGTTGTACCAGACAGTTTCTTTCTGAGTATGCATCTTTTTTAAAGGAAATTGGATGTCTGTGATTTTATGTCTCATTTCCTACTATAAAAATTTCACAAGATAACCCCTCTTTTGACAGTAGATGTTTTGCTTGTCAGATAACCTAAAACTTACAAGCTTAACTTACTCATTCATACCCTGCTGCCAACAAGCCTCTGGAAATAGTATATAGGTGGCTGGAATAATGACTCATAGTTGACAATGATGGCAGAATACTGATTTTCTACCAAAAAAACATCAAAGCACAAAACTTGCAAGCTTCAAAGAATTTCACACTGACTACCAGCCTACCTTAGAGAATTTTAGCTTATAAAAGCATAATGTCTCCCGAAGTAACTTTCTTTATTATGAAACCGTAGCAGGCAAATTAACTACAACGGCATCTTCATAAAGATTTCTACTCCAAGAGCAGAAATTTCAGGAAATCAATGGAAGGGTAATTATGCATGAGTCATTCCCTGATGCTGAATGCTAGGATGCAGGGGACAAGACTGGAGACGTGAATGGTCACCTCTGTGAGACAGTATCTCCTCTTCAGGCCTGCAAATCTGTACGTCATTATGGGGAGGAGCATGCTGCCTTTCAGACTGGCTCTCCCCTTATTGTCCTTGACAAAGATGAGAGTTGAACATACATAGAATGGCAGTTTTGTTTGTTTGTTTGTTTTTGGTCTGCTTGTATGTGTTCTCTGATGAGCCTTCTGAACAGTTATGAGTCTCTGACTCTGCCTGTTGCCCACCCAACATGTCTCCTTTCCTCCTTCCTGCATGGCCCATTGTTTCTTTCCTTAATCTGCCCACCTCGGCTGCCATGCTGGATTCTGTGTGGTCTCACCCAACTAACATGTGACGTTCCCTTGGCAGCTACTGTTGGTCCAGGGAATGGCATGAATTCTACATTAGCTTCACAAGACTGACGGGGAGAATGTATTTCCCGTGAATGGGATGAGGGTCTCCCTTTGCTACTGGACACAAACAAAGAAGCTGTCACCTCAGCATCTTGTGAGCTAGAATGCAGACAGCAGAACGCAAACGTGGGCAGAAGCTGCACTTGCGATGGCCTGTGGAGACACTGACCACATTCTACCCAAAGCCTGGCCACCTCGGGACTTCATGAACACACATCTCTTTGGTTTTCTAGGCGGCTTGAGTCAGGTTTCTGTTCCTTGTAGCCTAACCATTTTACATATACAAAAGGGTTGATATACCTTTTCTCCAAGAATTAAACTTCAGCAGGTTATATCAGGGCTTCCCTCATAGCTCAGTTGGTAAAGAATCCATCTGCAATGCAGGAGATCCCAGTTTGATTCCTGGGTCGGGAAGATCCGGTGGAGAAGGGATAGGCTACCCACTCCAGTATTCTTGGGCTTCCCTTGTGGCTCAGCTGGTAAAGAATCTGCCTGCAATGCGGGAGACCTGGGTTTGATCCCTGGGTTGGGAAGATCCTCTGGAGAAGGGAAAGGCTACCCACTCCAGTATTCTGGCCTGGAGAATTTCATGGACTGTATAGTCCAGGGGATCGCAGAGTCGGACTCGACCGAGCAACTTTCACAGGTTATATCAAATAACCAAATCTCTGAATACTTTTCTTCTCCAACCTTCTATCTCTGCTTTTTTATTTTAACCTCAGTATGCAATTATTTAGCACCAGTAGTCTGACAAAAACTTTGATGCATGGAGCCAGACACAACTCCTGCTCTCCCTAACCTATGGACTCATACAGGTTTTCTTCAGCTTTGAGGTACCCAAAGGCCTCTTTGGCAACCTGGGGAAACCTGTGAACCTTTTCTCCTAATACTGCCTTTAGATGCATAGGATAAGATACAGGGCATTACAAAAGAAGAAGATACATTAAAGTTAGGAAAGTGCTTCTAAAACTGTGCTGTTATTATATACATGCTTCCCTACCAATGCCTTGAATAAGAAGATCACGGTGGAGGGTTTAACAGCCAGTAGAATTACAAAGTAGTGTTGAACATCAATGATACACTTAGGTAGCGGTAATGAGTATAATGTGATCTGAATATGTCTGTGAGTTTTTAACATGTGCAAAGACCCTGTGGCCAGGCAACATGGCGAGTACTGGAGATTAAAGGCGGAGTAACTGAATAACAGAAAAACAGCAAAAGGTTACGAATGAAGTTGCATCAGTGAAGATGGGTTGCTTCTCTCTTTCCCTCTCATTCACACACACACACACACACACACACTCACATGTGTGGGCACACACACACAGTCACACACACAGTCACACACAGTCACGCTTAAATAACTATAATAAGGAAATAGCATAAGAATTGGCTGAAATAGGACAGGAAATGACAACGAAATAATTATAGAAAGGAAACTGCAGATGCAGCTTTAGAAATGAATGGGTCTATTCATCAATTCAGTTAAACAATTTTCCCAGAGTCACTATACTCTATAGTCAATTATAGTCAAAAAACCTTGATTGAGATGATATGGGCAAATTAGAAGATATTTTCTCAGTTAACTTAAGAATCTGGGACTTAAGATGATGGTAAAATCAATTTAATGAATGTGGAAACTGATGCCCCAAGAAGAGAGATCAGTTGCTGGATGCGACGCAGGTAGAGCAATGCAGAGCCGGCTCTAAGCCCTGGGCCTTTAATTCATTGTGTTCTGCTGCTTCTGAATACCCAATTCAACAGAAAAGGAATAACTAGGTCATTTGTGTTGCTAACCAACAGTTTTATTGACAACTAAGAGCTCTAAGGAGAAATTCAAACAGAATTATCAAAATTTCAACTCGGGCCTCCTGTCAGTCCCATTTCCCCACCTCAGCCCCTGGGATGGAGAAGGAGAGTTTTATTTGGTGTGTCTCTCATCTAGTCTACGCTTTTCTCTGTGATAAAGAAAATCCATTTCCCACTAAATTAAAATTGCTTTTTCATCCTAACCAACACTATACCCCTGGTACAAACCAGAATAAAAATAAATTGATTTTTAAGTATCCACTGGAAGAAAAAAACAATAGAAGCATAAAAATCATGGTGCCGTTGTGTGCCTTTTGAACAATTTAACTATGAGAACGAATTCCTTTTCTGGAGACAGTCGTTGAATCTCCACGGTGGCAACATTTCTGGGCAGTTCATCAGCTTCAGTAAAAAATGAGTTGTCCAGATATGTATTTTGTATGACCAATGCTAAATGACCTGTTTCCTGAACTATTGCTAAGGTGACAAAACAGCTGATGAAATATACCACTCTATCATTCAAAACCAAACAAACAAATAAAAAAACAGGAGGAACTGCCAAAGGGTCTCAACAACCTTTAACTCCTCACTAGAAACACATATCCCCAATCACACACGTCAGGGTCTAAAAACCCACCATCCAACTGCATCCCCCTTGAAGCTCAACATTCAGAAAACTAAGACCATGGCATCTGGTCCCATCACTGGGAAATAGATGGAAAAACAGTGGAAACAGTGTCAGACTTTATTTTTTGGGGCTCCGCAATCACTGTGGATGCTGATTGCAGCCCTGAAATTAAAAGACACTTACTCCTTGGAAGGAAACTTATGACCAACCTTGATAGTATATTAAAAAGCAGAGACATTACTTTGCCAACAAAGGTCCATCTAGTCAAGGTTATGGTTTTTCCCGTGGTCATGTATGGATGTGAGAGTTGGACTGTGAAGAAAGCTGATTGCTGAAGAATTGATGCTTTTGAACTGTGGTGCTGGAGAAGACTCTTGAGAGTCCCTTATACTGCAAGGAGATCCAACCAGTCCATTCTAAAGGAGATCAATCCTGGGTGTTCATTGGAAGGACTGATGCTAAAGCTGGAACTCCAATACGTTGGCCACCTCATGCGACGAGTTGACTCACTGGAAAAGACTCTGATGCTGGGAGGGATTGGGGGCAGGAGGAGAAGGGGACAACGGAGAATGACATGGCTGGATGGCATCACCGACTCAGTGGACATGAGTTTGGGTGAACTCCGGGAGTTGGTGATGGACAGGGAGGCCTGGCGTGCTGTGATTCATGGGGTCACAAAGAGTCAGACACGACTGAGCGACTGAACTGAACTGAACTGAAGAACCTTACCTAGTGCTGCACAGGTTCAAGTTGCCAGTAATCTACCAGAACTTCGAGACACCAAGATCCTTTCTCAGTTGCTCTTATGTGTCCTTCAGACGACCCCTCCCCAGCTTTCACAGTCATGGAAAGACTGCGTCTCTATGTGGCACTCTGCTTGTCACTGAGCCTGCAGTTTTCTTCTGATACTGAAGCAAGCAGAGATGTCCCTGTGCCAGCCACCGTGTAGAGTAGAAGAGCAGGCTCCCAACTACTAGAACTCACACACCAGGTGTTAGTGCAAAACTGAATGCTGGTCTTTCGAGGACCAGGTTTTTCATCACTCAGTCAGGATACAGGAACTAAAGTGTAAACATATGCCCATAATACATCTGCAAGTGATGCTCTGAACCACTCTGGGCAGGTACAATAGCTAGTAGGAAGTAAATGTGTTAAAATACATGCATTTGTATTAATAAATGTATTATTATTAAAATACATGCACACTGTATTAATACATTTGTATTAATGTATTACATTACATAATGTATTAATGTATTAATACATTATAAATATAAATGTATTAAAGTACTAAAGTTTCACAGTAAAAGGAAAAATAACAAAAGACTATAGGATTTCCAGTTTTTAATTTTTACGGCAAACATTCAGTTCAGTTCAGTCACTTAGTCGTGTCCAATTCTTTGTGATCCCATGAACCACAGCACGCCAGGCCTCCCTGTCCATCACCAACTCCAGAAGTTTACCCAAACTCACATCCATTGAGTCGGTGATGCCATCTAACCATCTCATCCTCTGTTGTCCCCTTCTCCTCCTGCTTTCAATCTTTCCCAACATCAGGGTCTTTTCAAATGAGTCAGCTCTTTGAATCAGGTGGCCAAAATATTGGAGTTTCAGCTTCAACATCAGTCCTTCCAATGAAAACCCAGGACTGATCTCCTTTAGGATGGACTGGTTGGATCTCCTTGCAGTCCAAGGGACTCTTAAGAGTCTTCTCCATCATCACAGTTCAAAAGCATCAATTTTTCGGTGTTCAACTCTCACATCCATATATGACCACTGGAAAAACCATAGCCTTAACTAGACAGACCATTTTTCTTTAACAAAGTGATGTCTCTGCTTCTTAATATGCTGTCTAGGTTGGTCATAACTTTTCTTCCAAGGAGTAATGGTCTTTAATTTCATGGCTGCAATCACCATCTGCAGTGATTCTGGAACCCAAAAAAATAAAGTCTGACACTGTTTCCACTGTTTCCCCATCTATTGGCCATGAAGTGATGGGACCAGATGTCATGATCTTAGTTTTCTGAATGTTGAGCTTCAAGCCAACTTTTTGCTCTCTTCTTTCACTTTCATCAAGAGGCTCTTTAATTCTTCTTCACTTTCTGCCATAAGGATGGTGTCATCTGCATATCTGAGGTTATTGATATTTCTCCCGGCAATCTTGAGTCCAGCTTGTGCTTAATCCAACCCAGCATTTCTTATGATGTACTCTGCATAGAAGTTAAATAAGCAGGGTGACAATATACAGCCTTGACGTACTCCTTTTCCTATTTGGAACCAGTCTGTCGTTCCATGTACAGTTCTAACTGTTGCTTACTGACCTGCATATAGGTTTCTCAAGAGGCAGGTCAGGTGGTCTGGTATTCCCATCTCTTGAAGAATTTTCCACAGTTTGTTGTGATCCACACAGTCAAAGGCTTTGGCATAGTCAATAAAGCAGAAATAGATGTTTTTTTGGAACTCTCTTGCTTTTCGATGATCCAGCGAATGTTGGCAATTTGATCTCTGGTTCCTCTGCCTTTTCTAAAACCAGCTTGAACATCTTGAAGTTCACGGCTCACGTATTGCTGAAGCCTGGCTTGGAGAATTTTGAGCATTACTTTATTAGCGTGTGAGAGGAGTGCAATTGTGCGATGGTGTGAACATTCTTTGGCATTGCCTTTCTTTGGGATTGGAATGAAAACTTACCTTTTCCAGTCCTGTGTCCACTGCTGAGTTTTCCAAATTTGCAGGTAGATTGAGTGCAGCACTTTCACAGCATCATCTTTTAGGATTTGAAATAGCTCAGCTGGAATTTCATCACCTCCACTAGCTTTGTTCGTAGTGATACCTCCTGAGGCCCACTTGACTTCACATTTCAGGATGTCTGGCTCTAGGTGAGTGATCACACCATCGTGATTATTTGAGTCATGAAGATCTTTTTTGTATAGTTCTTTTGTGTATTCTTGCCACCTCTTCTTAATATCTTCTGCTTCTGTTAGGTCCACACCATTTCTGTCCTTTATGGTGCCCATCTTTGCATGAAATGTTCCCTTGGTGTCTCTAATTTTCTTGAAGAGATCTCTAGTCTTTCCTATTGTTTTCCTCTATTTCTTCGCATTGATTGCTGAGGAAGGCTTTCTTATCTCTCCTTGCTATTCTTTGGAACTCTGCATTCAGATGCTTATATCTTTCCTTTTCTCCTTTGCTTTTCACTTCTCTTCTTTTCACAGCTATTTGTAAGGCCTCCTCAGACAGCCATTTTGCTTTTTTGCATTTCTTTTCCATGGGGATGGTCTTCGTCCCTGTCTCCTGTACAATGCCACGAACCTCCGTCCAGAGTTCATCAGGCACTCTATCTATCAGATCTAGTCACTTAAATCTATTTCTCACTTCCAATGTATAATCATAAGGAATTTTATTTAGGTCAAATGGCAAACATTACTTTTATAATAAATAAAATCAGGAATGATTTCTAAAATGATGGAAGAGGCTGTTAGTAAAAGTACGGATTTGCTCTCAGTGCATTATGGGAAAGATAATTTACATGAGCCCCGTTAGATGAAATCAAGGGTGCCAATGTTGACGGGACCCTTGGACACATCATTTCCAATCTGAGTTTCTGTCCTCAGATCTGTAGAGAATAAAATAACTGGACCGGATTACATCTATATTTCCTTCCAGTTCAAATATCCTGTGAGTGAGAATTCTCTTCCAAATGGCAAATATGAAGATTTAAGAAGAAAAGCCCGTGCATTCCTGTCCTTTGCTTTCATTAACTCTAGATATCTTCATTATATTCAAACTGGTAGTTTTTCTGAAAAGTCAAATGCACATTTCAAGTCATCGCTGCTCTATTTTTAATACACCAAAGTCAATTAATGATTATTTCACTATTGATGCAAATACGTATTTTTTTTCAGCACGGAGAAGCTCTTCCGCCCTGTCACAAAGTATGTGTCTAGACCACTCTGAAGTGTGCCTGATTAACTACAGAACTGCCAACAGTTTCAGAAGTTTGAGCAAAGGTCACAACTTCTAAAATTAATTTTCCAGTTGTTCCAAGGATTAAAAAGTTCTAGTTGGTATAAGGTCTTCTGAAGGACAACTTCTTGCTCAACTTTCTGAAAATCCTAGTAGTGGGATGGGGCGTGAGTGGGAGGGAGGTCCGAGAGGGAGGGGATGTGTGTTGACATACAGCTGACTCACTCCACTGCACAGCAGGCACTAGCTCAACACTGTTAAGCGATTATACTCCTATCTAGAAAGACCCCGTAGTCAAAGTTCATAAGCAAGAGACTCCTTTGATGGTAACATTTAGATGTTTTAAAGAAAATATCTTTCTTCTATTGGAAGGGCTGGAGGCAATGTGTCTTCACTGAGGATGCTGGATAAGTGGGTGGGGAATATGACTGAATTGTACCTGTGTTACCAAAGAACAGGTGGGTGGTGACAGCATATCCTGGGGGCAGAGTTGCATCTTGCCCAGTTCGCAGGTCCTCCCTTGCATCTCCCAGACTTTCCGTGACCCTCCCCTGCTACTGCAATCTCTGAAGTCACGTGTTCTAGAAAGCATCCCTAGAGGATAGAGTCTCTGCCCAACCTTCATCAAACCTGACGTTCTCACCAGCCACTGGGAAATGCAGATTGGTCTTCGTTCCCGAGGCTGGACTGACTGGGTCTGTACATCTTTGCATTAGATGTTGATGACTGTAGAAGAGAATCTTGAGATCTAGAGGAGGTCCTGATATGCATGCAAATTTTACCGTTCACAAGGCTAAAACACCTGGCGTCAATGGTCAAGATGACTCTGTGCTCTGGCCTTCCTGACAACGAAGCTCTCTCACTCTCCAGCTGTTGGGAGAGTAGGAGGTAGAAAGAGAAGGGAGAGCCCTACTGTCTCCGGTACAATAAGGGCTCTGCTGTCCATCCCAGAACTTCCCCTTTTCCTTATCTGTGACACGTCCTGGTCAACCAGAGCGTGTGCTGCTTCCATCCTCGCTCTTCTCCTTCCCTGGCATCGGCCAGCGCTATGGGACCGATTTGTTGACAGCTGCAATTTTAACTTCTAGTGCCAGACATTGTTTCAGCACATAACACACTTGAAAAATCTCATCCTCATGGAAACAAACACGAAAGAAGAGCCATACCAAGACACAAAGCGATCTGAAGCCTTACTATGAATACTGTCGAATGCAGAGGTCCCCAACCTTTTTGGCTGGTTTTGGGGAAGACAATTTTTCCATGGACGGGGGCATGGGGGTGAAGGTAGACAGTTTCAGGATGATTCCAGCACATGACATTTATTGGGCACCAAATCGTTGTTTAGTTGCTAAGTCATGTTCAACTTTTTTGCGACCCCAGGGACTGTAGCCCACCAGACTCCTCTGTCCATATGATTTTCCAGGCAAGAATACCAGAGTGGGTTGCCATTTCCTTCTCCAGGGATTGTATACTAGATTTCTAATCTAATGCCGCTGCTGATTTGACAGGAGGTACTTGGCAGTGGCCTGGAATTTGAAGACCCCTCCACACATAGAAAAAGTAACGTGCTAAAACCAGTGTATCCAATTCCAGTCAAGGAAGCTAACTTACTAGTCCACTGGCTAGCAGGGGTCAGCAAACTATGGCTCACAGGCCAAGTGTGGCCTGTACTCCTAGCCTGTTTTTGTACGACTTGAAAGCTGTAAAAACATTTTTTAAACATGTTTAAAAGATTGTAAATAACAAATAAGCAAATAACAACAATCATGCCAGTCTTATAATGGTCCCCTTGCTCTTCTGTTCTTCTCAGTTTTCTCTCTCTGCAAGCTCATTGTCTTTACCACACAAACAGTCAAAGACACCCACCCCTTCGAGCCTACCCCATTCTCCACCTACTATTTGGGTCTTCATAGCTATCCTTGGATAATCTATGGAATCATTACAGTAAAGCCCTTTCAGAGCATTTACTATGCTCACTGATGTAACTTTCTGTCTTCCCATTCTCCCTTGCATCTACTCTAATTAACTTTTCACTTCTGCTACTCCATCATACCACTCTCTGAGGTCTCCACTGATGGCCCCACTGCCCAACCAACGGGTGAACCTTGGTTTCTATTTTACTCCACTTCTCTGCCTTACCTGACCTTTTACTCCTCTTCCTGATCATTTCCTGCCCCTTGGCCTCTGGCAGGTGGTTCCTACACAGTTCTCTTCGCCTCTACCTGGATGTTCTTGTTCTGCTACCTCCTCCTCCTCTTCCTTAGTTGTAAATATCAGTACTTCCTCAGGATCATTTCTCTGGCCTTTCTGCCTAGAGTCACACCTAAATGATCTCATGGACTTCTCAAGGTTTAATGCATCATTGGTAATTCGATAACCCCCAGCATCTCTCCTGGATTTCAGAATCGTATATCCAGCCCTTCCTGACACTGTCACCATTTTTCGTGGGCATCTCAAAGTTAACATGTCCAAGGGCACCCCACCCTCTCCAAGTCCACCCCTCCCCTTGTTGCTTCCATTTTATAAAGTAACACTGCCATTTACCCAGCTCTTCACACTGGCAGCCACACAGCCATCTGGATTTCTCCCTTTTGCTCATTCCCCATACAAAACCAAGGGCTTCCCTGGTGGCTCAGATGGTAAAGCATCTCTCTGCCTGCAATGTGGGAGACCCAGGTTCAATCCCTGGGTCGGGAAGATCCCCTGGAGAAGGAAATGGCTACCCACTCCAATAGTCTTGCAAGGATAATTCTATGGACAGAGGCGCCTGGCAGGTTATAGTCCATGGGGTCGCAAAGAATCAGGCAGGATGAGTGACTAACACATAAAACCAATCAGCAAATTCTGTCTAGTTCATCTTCACATCAAATGACATTTTTTCAGCTCTTCCAGTTTTCCTCCAGAACCAGGGTCCTGTCATCTCTCACTTGAATTATAGTAATTGCTTCCTCATCTCCCTACCTCATCTCCCTGCTTCTACTTTAACCTCTAGAGTCTATTCTCTTTACAACAGTCAGATGGTCTGCGTAAAATGTAAGTCAGGTCACATCATGTCCTTGCTCAACCTTTTCCAGTGAATTCCGTACAATGTAGAATAAAATCAGACTTTCTCACCATGGCCCACACAGCTAAACGCTCTGGTTCCTGCCCCGCTTGGACGCTTCCTGCCCGCTTGGCCGCTTCCTGCCCGCTTGGCCTCTCTGCTCCTCCTCTAGGAAATGACGCCCCTGCCTCAGCTCTTGTGCTTGCATTTGCTCATCCGTCTCCCCATGTCCATCCTCTGCCCCCACATCCAGGAATATTCATAGCTCCTTCCCCTGCCCTGTTCTCTGCTCAAATGTAATCCCACCCCCCCAAGGCCTCTCCTCTCTCAATCCCATCATTTCACAGCATTTAAGCAACTGGTATTATATTACACATTCATTTGCTAAATTGAATATGTTTCTCCTGCTCTAGAACTGAAAGACCATGAGAACAGGTAATATGATTCTTTAACTCTTTTATGCCATCAAGTAGATGCCTGATGCATATTTGGTGAACAGAAGAAATGAAGGTATGGGGAAGGGAAAGGATAAGGGAAGTATTTGGTTCTTCAGTGTGAGTGAGCTGAACAGACCGTGTTTACCCTCTGGATCCTGCTCATCACTGATTCATCTTAAATACCAAGGCTCCTCCGTGAAGCCATCCATGGCCATCAAAGCCAAGGTTGCACGGCTCTCTCTAGCTACCTTCGACTTCCCCTTTACCTGTTTTACTCCTTCAGAATACCCAAGACTCTCTGAAATGGTATGCTAAGCTTTCTCTCTCATGAGAATCTAAGTTTTGCGAAAACGTGAGCCTTGTCAATTCTGATCTCTGTTCCCACAGCCTAGACAGTGCCAGGCACAAAAGTGATGTTCCTAAATACACAGCGAAAGAAGGAACGAACAAATGGGTGAATGAACCGACCGACTGAATAGATCATTTCTTCATAATAAAAGGCACCAGAGCGTGTAAGATGAGAAAATGTGGACTACGTCAGAAACACACATATACACACACACAGAAAGGTCCGCAAATAGATGGCGACGTTACCCCTCCTCCCACGATGATGTTGAGCTGATGCTTTTAACCCCCGAAAGAGACGAGGCAACTCGCCATCTGCCGGTTTCTCCCAGATCATGTATCTCCTTTTGCTCATGGTGGGAGGGCCCTGAGCCTTGAGAGACTGCAGATGCTCCAGCAGAGGCCCAGATGGTGCTCAGAGGTGTGTCTGGAATCTCCAATCAGCCAGGCTGCTGCTTACCTCTGCCACCTGCTTTGATACAACACGTTTATGATGGGTTTCCAGGCCTGTCTAGGAGACGGGTTGGGGAGTTCATTTTTTTGGAAATGCACCCTGCTGTTAGTCCAGTCACTCCTATATTTACATAAAAGATGTTTATAGGGATTTCCCTGGTGGTCCAGTGAGTAAGAATCCAACTGCCAATGCAGGGGACACGGGTTCGATCCCTGGTCTGGGAAGATAAGATATGCCGCAGAGCAGCTAAGCCCATGTGCCCCAACTCCTGAAGTCTGTGTGCCCTAGAGCCTGTGCTCTGCAACAAGAGAAGCCGCTGCAATGAGAAGCTTGCTCACTGCAACCAGAGAAGGCCCACATGCCACGACGGAGAGCCGGCACAGCAGAAAATAAATAAAAAGACTGTAAATGTTGATAAGTGAACTCATTAGAAGGCCAATACAGTGTAATCCCTAGGAAGAGAAAAGGCGGTGTCTTGGTCAGCTCTGTTCTCTCTGCCTAGCAGGAGGCAGGACGCGGAGGACCGCTGGGCAAGCTGCTCACTGTGCAAGTCCACACAGCAGCCCCAGGCATGTGCGGGAGGCAGTCACATGCCCCCTCCTCGTGGTCCTGAGTCAGGGCAGGCAGCTGCACTAGAAAATGTGCCGAAAGGGCTTCAGGGCAGGAAACCCTGGGAGGCTCCCCTGCTTTCTGGGAACTATCTCAGGTGGCTATGTGCAGGCAGGAGGGCCTGAAACACCCACATCTTTTCAGAGAAGTGAAAGGGTAACAGGTAGGAAGGCCAGAGGTCTCCAAGAGGCAGGAGGAAATAAACTGCAATTGGCAGTATTTTTTTTCTTTTCTTTCTCTACACAAAATTAAAAGAGGCTTCTTTTATTTCTGTGTTGATACAACTGGTTCTGCCTTGAACTAACCAATGTGTTTTTCTTGTGGAAATGTTTTTCTTAAGCTATGTTAATAAAACTATGTATTTGCTTTGGAATCTGCCTTTCTTCAAAATGGCTCCTCCTAAGACTAACTTGTTTTCTTTTCTCAAACCTTGGGCTGATAATGGCTCAACAAACCAGTATTCATGTCGATTGTTTTAAGGCTGGGGATGACACGCCTCCTGCGATTTTATCTCAAAAATGCATATTGTGGGAGAGGGGCCTGCTGAAACTCCCTTAGCCTTGAGGTGTCTCTCTTTTCTGATTAATAGCTTGCTAACAGACACAAAACACCTTGCTAAAAACTAGCAAGTGGGTATTCTTTCTGCCCCCTTCTGATGTCTATGTCAGAGCTTTTTCTCTCTTATACTTTAATAAAATTCTGTTACACAAAAAGCTCCAGTGGTCAAGCCTGGTCTCTGGCCCTAGATTGAAATCCTCTCCTCCAGAGGCCATGAATCCCAGCATAGCACAGGTCTCGCAGTGGCAAACTTTCAGAAGGGAGGATCAATTAGGGTCAGGAACCCTGGGACACTGCCCACGGGATTTGCGACTTCAGGGAAGCTGTAGAACCTTGCCTACCTAATTGGGTTGATAAAAACAGGTTCCCCAAAGGTGATGCTTATGTGATGCTTATGGTGTAGGTAGATCACTTTTACTTATTTTTATTCATTCCAAGGAGTGTGTCAAGGGTATGATTTCAAAAGTTCTATCGAATATGTAGGTGATTATGAAACCTCTCGGAGAAGGCAATGGCACCCCACTCCAGTACTCTTGCCTGGAGAATCCCATGATCAGAGGAGCCTAGTAGGCTGCAGTCCATAGGGTCGCTAAGAGCCGGACACGACTGAGCAACTTCACTTTCCCTTTTTGCTTTCATGCATTGGAGAAGGAAATGGCAACCCACTGCAGCGTTCTTGCCTGGAGAATCCCAGGGATGGGGGAGCCTGGTGGGCTGCTGTCTCTGGGGTCATACAGAGTCGGACACGACTGAAGCAACTTAACAGCAGCAGGAAACCTCTATCTGGCCTCTCTGATCCTCCCCTTTCCCCTCTACAGGCAGTAAAAGTTCTCATTCTACAACATACAGCAGACAACATACTCTGAAGCCTCCTGTTGTTAGCCGTCCTGCTCTGCATGGATTCTACAGTCCCAGCGCTCTCCCTGCCTCTGTCTCCCACTTTTACCCTCTAAACACCCTCTTCTATTTTTCAAGTCAAGTCCCTCTCCTCTGAGGGACCCTGTCCATACTGTTCCCTCTAGTATTTCGTTTCATGCAGGGTGGAGAGTACCTTCTCCAAGAAGCCCTCCCTGATCAGTCCTACCTAAAACAGAGTTCCTGAAAAGTCTATTCCAACCTCTCCTGTGTTTCTCCAATTTTCTTCTCATCATCATCCATTTGTTTGTTTGTGGACTCTTACTAGTCCACCAAAATGTAATTTCCATGAGGCCAGAGAACTGTCTTATTTTCTGTTTTATTCCCCCAACACCTGGAAAAGTTACCTGCCATATAGTAGGCATTCAATAAATATGTTTGGGATGAATGAGTGAGTAATGTTGGAAACTGGAAACTCGAAAGCAGCAGAGTGAATAACCATAGGAAAACACGGCTGTGGGTTTGGAACCATTCTCTCACTACAGCTACCTGATGAAGCTACACTTAACAAAAGGCCAAAGGAGAAATACAGGGGGTGGTTGCCAGAAGCAATGAGTGCATCAAAACAGTATCTGAAATGCCAAATTCTTATTGTCAGATCAAAGCTGTAGGAATGAATGCATTGTAAAAAGACTCTCCAAGCTGTTACACTGTATTTAAATTACTGCATGATTACATGTAGGAGCCCTGTGCCTGGTCCTAGGAAGGGAGTCACCAGTCTGCCCAACTCCACTTGGGTTTAACTGCTTCTAGGCTGAGTTCCAGGGCAGGGCTGGTGCAAGAATTCAGTTTCTTGTGTTTCCCACCCGCATTTGCTTTTCACCCAGGGTGGGAACATGGTGTGAGTATAGGTGTGTAAGGGAATGAGGGAAGATGAAGGTTTTGTTATTAAAAAATAAAAATGTATATGTGTATATATGTGTGTGTGTGTGTTTGGCTCTTGGTAAATTTTAGAAAATGTATTCAGCTAGATGCTGCTGCTGATGCTAATTCTTCACACAAAAATATCTAAATTTTGTGGAGCATATTAAGAAGAGGTGGTAAGAATACACAGGAGAACTATACAAAAAAGATCTTTATGACCCAGATAAGCACGATGGTGTGATCACTCACCTAGGGCCAGACATCCTGGAATGCGAAGTCAAGTGGGCGTTAGAAAGCATCACTACGAACAAATCTAGTGGAGGTGATGGAATTCCAGTTGAGCTATTTCAAATCCTGAAAGATGATGCTGTGAAAGGGTTGCACTCAATATTCCAGAAAATTTGGAAAACTCAGCAGTGGCCACAGGACTGGAAAAGGTCAGTTTTCATTCCAATCCCAAAGAAAGGTAATGCCAAAGAATGCTCAAACTACCGACAATTGCACTCATCTCACATGCTAGTAAAGTAATGCTCAAAATTCTCCAAGCCAGGCTTCAGCAATATGTGAACCGTGAACTTCCAGATGTTCAAGCTGGATTTAGAAAAGGCAGAGGCACCAGAGATCAAATTGCCAACATCGGCTGGATCATCAAAACAAGAAAGTTCCAGAAAAAACATCTACTACTACTTTATGAACTATGCCAAGGCTTTTGACTGTGTGGATCACAACAAACTGTGGAGAATTCTTCAAGAGATGGGAATACCAGACCACCTGACCTGCCTCCTGAGAAATCTGTATGCAGGTCAAGATGCAACAGGTAGAACTGGACATGGAACAACAGACTGGTTCCAAATTGGGAAAGGAGTACGTCAAAGTTGTATATTTAACATATATGCAGAGTACATACTGAGAAACACTGGGCTGGATGAAGCACGAGCTGGAATCAAGATTGCTGGGAGAAATATCAATAACCTCAGATATGCAGATGACACCACCCTTATGGCAGAAAGTGAAAAAGAACTAAAGGGCCTCTTGATGAAAGTGAAAGAGAAGAGTGAAAAAGTTGGTTTAAAACTCAACATTAAAAAAACTAAGATCATGGCATCCAGTCCCATCACTTCATTGCAAATAGATGGGGAAAGAGTGGAAACAGTGAGACTTCATTTTCTTGGGCTCCAAAATCACTGCAGATGGTGACTGCAGCCATGAAATTAAAAGACGCTTGCTTGCTCCTTGGAAGAAAAGCTATGACTAACCTAGACAGTATATTAAAAAGCAGAAACATTACTTTGCCAACAAAGGTCCATCTAGTCAAAGCTATGGTTTTTCCAATAGTCATGTATGGATGTGAGAGTTGGACTATAAAGAAAGCTGATCGCCAAAGAATTGATGCTTTTGAACTGTGGTGTTGGAGAAGACTCTTGAGAGTCCCTTGGACTTCAAGGAGGTCCAACCAGTCCATCCTAAAGGAAATCTGTCTGAATATTTATTGGAAGGATTGATGCTGAAGCTGAAACTCCAACACTTTGGCCACCTGATGCAAAGAACTGACTCATTGGAAAAGACCCTGATGCTGGGAAAGATTGAAGGCAGGAGGAGAAGGGGACGACAGAGGATGAGATGGTTGGATGGCATCACTGACTTGATGTATATGAGTTGGAGCAAGCTCCGGGAGTTGGTGAAGGACAGGGAAGCATGGAGTCCATGGGGTCACAAAGAGTCGGACACGACTGTGTGACTGAAGTGAATTGATGGAGCATTTCATCTATTTAATATGTATCAGGTCATAACTGTATTGAGTATTTCACATAAAATAAAATGGATGTCAGACTGATCCTTTAAAAATCTCTAAGTGAAATGAATTTGCTCATACAAGACCCTCTAAGATTTTCCCATTCTCATTGATCCCGAGTCCCACCTGAGTTGGTGCTGTGTTCCCTGTCCTTCTGTTCATTTCTCCTACTCTTCACCTTCTTACAGGTACTGCCCTCCCTGTTCTCTCAAACATTCCAGACCTCCTTCTGCCTCAGGTCTGTGCAATGTTCTTCCCTCAACCTGGGATGTTCTTCTCCCGGATCTCATAGTTTGCTTCTTGCTCACAGTTCATCTCAGTGAGGCCTTCTTTGAGTTGTTGTTGTCCAGTCACCCAGTCATGTCCAACTCTTTGCGACCCCATGGACTGCAGTGACCAGGCCTCCCTGTCCCTCACCATCTCCTGGAGTTTGCCCAAGTTCATGTCCATTGCATCTGTGATGCCATCCAACCATCTCATCCCCTGATGCCCTCTTCTCCTTCTACCCTCAATCTTTCCCAGCATCAGGGACTTTTCCAATGAACTGGCTGTTCCCATCACGTGACCAAAATACTGGAGCTTCAGCTTCAGTATCAGTCTTTCCAAAGAGTATTTGGGGTTGATTTTGAGTACCTATGCAAAAATCTCAAATACTCCCCCTCCCCTGATTCTGGCACTTACTTTCCCTTTCACTTTGTTCCATATTACCTGCCAAAGTCTGACATTCTCTAGACATTTCATATATTTATTCAAAGCCTTTCTTCCATGCACTGGAACGTAGACTGATAAATTAATCTCTTTTTCTTCCTGCTATTTCCTCACCATATACAACCTTATCTGGTGTGTGTATGTGTGTGTATTGTATGCATACACATATACACACATACACACACACACATATATCCCATACATATGGAATGCATATATGCACATATACACACATATATGAAGCTCTAATACTTTGGTCACCTGATGCGAAGATCTGACTCATTGTAAAAGACCCTGATGCTGGGAAAGATTGAGGGCAGGAAGAGAAGGGGGCAATAGAAGATGAGATGGTTGGATGGCATCATCGACATGATAGACATGAGTATGAGCAAACTCCAGAAGACAGAGAAGAACAGGGAAACCTGGTGTGCTGCAGTCCATGGGGTTGCAAAGAGTCAAACATGATAGAGACTGAACAGCAACATACACATATAAAATGAATTCACCAGTTCAATCCTCCTGACAATCTTTTAATATAAATACTATTGACATTCTCATTTTATAAATAAAGGAGTTGATACACAAAACAGTTAAGTAATTAAACCAGGGGACTCGATGGACATGAGTTTGAGTGAACTCCAGGAGTTGGTGATAGACAGGGAGGCCTGGCGTGTTGGGATTCCTGGGGTCACAAAGAGTCGGACATGACTGAGCGACTGAACTGAACTGAACTGAAGGATCATAAGAGACTACTATGAATAAGTACATACCAATAAATTAGACAGCCTGGAAGAAATGGAAAATTCCTACAAACATACAACCTACCAACAATAAATCATGAAGAAATACAAAACTTTAAAAGATAGATTCAGTTCAGTTCAGTCGCTCAGTCGTGTCCAACTCTCCGCGACCCCATGAATCACAGCACGCCAGGCCTCCCTGTCCATCACCAACTCCCGGAGTACACTCAAACTCATGTCCACAGAGTCGGTGATGCCATCCAGCCATCTCATTCCCTGTCGTCCCCTTCTCCTCCCGCCCCCAACCTTTCCCATCATCAGAGTCTTTTCCAGTGAGTCAACTCATCGCATGAGGTGGCCAAAGTATTGCAGTTTCTAGTATGGATATGGCATCAATAATCAGAAACATCACAACAAAGAAAATTTCAGGTCCATATGACTTTATTGGTGAATTCTACCTAACATTTAAAGAAGAAGTAATACAAATCCTTTTCAAACTCCTCAAAAAACTGAAAGAGTAAATACTTCCAAGCTCATTTTACAAGGCCAGCATTCAGTTCAGTTCAGTTCAGTTCAGTCGCTCAGTCGTGTCCAACTCTCCGCGACCCCATGAATCACAGCACGCCAGGCCTCCCTGTCCATCACCAACTCCCGGAGTACACTCAAACTCATGTCCACAGAGTCGGTGATGCCATCCAGCCATCTCATTCTCCGTCGTCCCCTTCTCCTCCCGCCCCCAACCTTTCCCAGCATCAGAGTCTTTTCCAGTGAGTCAACTCGTCGCATGAGGTGGCCAAAGTATTGCAGTTTCAGCTTTAGCATCAGTCCCTCCAATGAACATCCAGGATTGATCTCCTTTAGAATGGACTGGTTGGATCTCCTTGCAGTATAAGGGACTAGCATTACCCTGATGCAAAAGCCAGACAAGGACACAACAGAAATTATAGGCCAATATCCGTGATGAACCTAAGTGCAAACATTTTCAACAAAATTTTAGCAACCCATATTTAATAGTATGTGAAAAGGATCACACACCATGATTAACTGGGATGCACAAATCAATCAATGTGATATATACCACAGTGACAAAATGAAAAATAAATATTGTATTATCTCAATAGATGTTAGAAAAAGGATATGACAAAATTCACCATCCATTTATGATAAAAACTCTCACCCAACTAGGTGAGAGAAAACATCTCTCAACATAACAAAGGCCACAGTGACAACTCTACAACTAATATAGAGAAAAAGCTAAAAGTTTTTCCTCTAAGATCAGAAACAAGACAAGGATGTCCACTCACCACACTTTTATTCAGCACAGTATGGGAAGACTTGCCAAGCACTCAGGCAAATGAATAAAAGGCATTCGATTTGGAAACGAAGAAGTAACTGTGTCTATATGCAGATGACACTGTATTATAGAAAATTCTAAAGACTTCAACTTAAAAACTATTAGAATACACGAACTTAGTAAACTTACAAGATACAAAATCAATATAGAAAAAAATTAGTTGTGTTTCTATACACCACCATCAACCTGTCAGAAATAGACATTAAGAAAACAATCCATTTATAATTGCTGGGGGAAAAAAAGAAATACCTTGGGATGAATGTTACCAAGCAGATAAAAATCTGTACATGGAAAATTTCTTCAGCTTGGAAAGCCTTTCTCTGTCTAACAATGCCTGGTCACCTTTGAAGATTTACTTTGTCTTCATGTATATATTCCTTCAGTGAGGCCGATTTCTCTCATTTCTATCTATAAACCAACTTCCCTATGGTTTCATACTTTAGCACTTCTCACAGACATTAGTTTACATGACTCTCCTTACTTCTAACAGTTTATTGAGGGCAGGGACTGTATCTTACGTCAAAAGAGATTCATTCCTTTGATTGGTTATTTATTCATTCAACCCACAGAGATTCACTGATTGCTTACTAGGGCTAGTCACTGCCTGGGGTCCCAGGGATTCAGAGAAATACTAGACAAACCAAGCATTTGGGTGAAAAACACATAAACAAAACAATAACCAACAGCAGGTAGTGATGAGAGCTAGGAAGGAACAGAATATATCTGGGATAGAGAGAACTTTAACTTGGATGGAGGAGAGTTGAAAGACCCTTCTGATATGTCTATAAACTGAGAGCTGAATGATGAAAAAGGCAGTATGAGAAGGTCTAGGTGACTGAGACAGAGGGAACACCTGAGCAAAGGTCCTGGGGCAGAAATGGTCTCAGTATGTTGAGGGGAAGAAATAATATCAGTAAGACCAAAGGGATTGGAGACCAGTATGGATATTCCTTTTAAAAAAAAAAAAAGAGAAAGGAAAAAAAAAAAAAAAAAAACTAGGAGTAAAACTACCATATGACACAGGAATCCCACTACTGGGCATATAACCTGAGGAAACCATGATTCTAAAAGACATGTGTACCCCAGTGTTCCCTGCAGCACTATTTACAACAGCTAAGACGTGGAAGCAGCCTAGATGTCCATCTACAGACGAATGGATAAAGAAGCTGTGGTACATATACAATAGAGTATTACTGAGCTGTAAAAAGGAACAGATTTGAGTCAGTTGTAGTGAGGCGGATGAAACTAGAGCCTGTTATATACAGAGTGAAGTAAGTCAGAAAGAGAAAAACAAGTATTGTCTATTAACACACATATATATGGAATCTAGAAAAATAATACTGGTGAACCTATTTACAGGGAAGGAACGGAGATGTAGACATAGAAAACAGATATGCAGACACAGTGGGGGAAGGAGGGGGTAGAATTAATCAAGAGAGTAGCGCTGGCACATATACACTATCATGAGTGAAATAACGAGCTAGTGGAAAGCAGCTGGATAGCACAGGGAGCCCAGCCTTGTGCTCTGTGATGACCTAGAGGGGTAGGGTTGGAGGACGGAGGGAGGCTTATGAGGGAGGTGATACATATGTATAACTATGGCTGATTCACATTGTTTTACAGCAGAAAGCAGCACACCATTGTAAAGCAATTACCCTCCAATCAAAAAAAAAAAGACTAAAGGGAAGTCAATGAGCATGAAATGCAAAGGACACGGGGATCAGAGAAATACAAAGGCACGAGATTATCTAAGTCAGAGACACAAAACTGTTTTGGTCAATAAATCAGATTACAAAGATTTTTGGCTTTGCAGGCCATACTAACTCTGCCACATCTACTCAAGTCTGCCCTTGTAGCATGAAAGCAGTCATAGGAAATATGTAAATTAATGAACATGGTTTTGTTCCAATAAAACTTTATTTACAAAAACAAGCAGCTGGTTGGATTTGGCTCATGGGCCATAGTTTATGGCCCTTGATTTAAATCTCATAGGCTCTAAGGAAGTGCTTAAGTACTATTCTAATTCTGATGGTGGTAGGGAGGCAGTAATAATAATTATTGTAATTATTATTATCAATGAGAAGCTACTGAATATATATATATATTTTAAAGGAGGTATATGATCCTCAGTTGTTGAGGTCTCTGGGCCTTTCATGTACAGGCACTTAATTGTTAAATAACAAGGGACATTGTTAAAGAAAAAGAAACCATTTTAAAATTCTCTCTCCTACAATATATAACGCAGAGGTAGTAGGCATGGAGGGGAAAACAAATGGTGCCACTGTTGGGTAAACAACAAAAAAACCCAACAACTTTCATATTTGCTGGTTTCAGTACACCTACTAAACTGCTTTTTTCAGACCTTTGCAGTGGGAGGCATTGGATCCAAAAACTGACTGTTGGTTATAAGCCAAGCATTCAGATGGAACATACAGCTGAATGGAATGCACAGACACATTAGAGACACAATTTTCAATTTGAGGTACCTGAGGACCCGTTACAGATACTGATGCTTCCGTATCAGGCAGACCAATTGCCAGCATCACCATTAAAAAATCATTTTCTTACATTTTCTTTTTGTAACAGCGGTAGTGGGAAACTGGATTTCTATGATGAAATTATAGTCCCTTCCATTCCCCAATGCTTTTTCATTAGGACTGAAAATTTAATGAGCTTTCTTACAAATCTTCTGCACAGCTCTTAATCCTGAAGTTAGATGGTGACGTCTCCCCCTCTTACATGGGTATTCCTGGACTGTACAGTTCAATTCCTGTGTCAGCAATTTGCCCTTCTTCTTCATAAGCTCCTGTGCCCTATTTTCCCTAGTGGAAAATCTGAAGATTTTGAGCCCATGTCCCACTACAATAAAACTGAGTAATGTCTCAATTTCAAAACATACAAAAATGCCAAAGTCCTATACATTAATCTCTACTCCTAAATTAAATTTTTAATTTTTTTTCTACTCAAATTAAAACATGTGGGTAGTTCCTTGCTTCTAGTTAAATTTCTAAATAGAAAAATTTGCACAACATATTTCTAGATCTCAAGATCTAGAATGTTAAACAAGGAGATAATTATGTGATTACTGGGTTAAAACTAAGCAACTCATTCATCTGGCATGAGGACCAGCGCCAGCAGCAGCCCTCACCCCATCTACAGAGCAGTCTGGCCATGGCACTCCAATCTAGTCACTTTGACGCGGCACTGGGAAGGTTACTGGAGAAACCCAACAGACTTGATAGAACTGGAAGTAGACTTAGCCAGCCTACATATCTGATCTTGGAGGCGAAAACCCAATCTCCACAAACTGATTTGGGGCTTTGAGTCTGTTAGCCAGAATCTCCCAGGTGTGAAAAACTGACTCCTTATATATAAATCAAGCCTCTTTGGAAACAGTTTTTAGCTTCTTGCAAGAGAGAAATCAGAAAAGTTAGATGACTGTGTCAACATTCACAGTGAAGAATGAATACAGGAAAGAAAATAGGACTTTATGTTTCATTATTTAACTGTCCACCAAACGATTTTTACTGATGATCCATTGTGTCTGAGGTTCTTCCTTCACATATAAAAAGCCTTTTTTTTATTGGAGTACAATTGCTTTACAATAGGTAAAGTTTAAGTTTTGTGTAAGTTGCCGCTATACAATGAAATGAATCAGCTGTACATATATCCCCTCCATCATGGACCTCCCTCCCACATACTCCTTCCACCCTTCGAGGTCATCACAGAGAACTGAGCTCCCTGTGCTATACAGCAGTTTCCCACTAGCTATCTGTTTTACACATGGTAGTTATATATGTCAATTCTTACCCTCCAAGTCATCCGCCGCTCCCCTTCCCCCACAATGACCACAGATCTGTTCTCTATGCCTGTGTATCTAGACTTTTGAAAACCTCACGGGATTGCTAATTGAGTGGCACGGACTTTTCCTTTACATTCCTTGCCACAGGGTACTCTCAGCCTTGCCCCCAAATTTCTCTTTGACTATTTGTGGCCCCTCTCCCTTCTCTAATACCCTAATCTGCCTGAGACTCAAAAGGGGAAATGTGACTTTTGTTCAATCAGAGGTGGAAAATTCCACATGAGCCTCTTCGAAGTCCATAAGTGGTATGTCATTTGAGACTATTTGCTTCCTGATGCACTGACTTCCCAATGGTTTTATGTCCAAACCCAGTCAGACCTAGAGAGTCAAGTGCCGTGCTGAGCTGGGGGAGGGGGCAACCAAAGGCATAGGATAATGAGCTGCACAATCAGAGGGTGTGAAACTCCACAGCAGACGATGTGCACCCTGATTCTCAAGACACAGGGCCAATCAGCTGAGGAGAGCTTTATTCATTAGGAACCACTGCTTACAGTTCAAAACCCACAGAACCATTATCTTCGGAAGAAAACAGAGTAGTGGCAATAGGCAGACAGTGTTTCTAGTATGCAGATACTCTTCAAAATAAACTCTTACTAATGTCTGAAATATGTATCAGCTACCATTGGGCTTCCCCGGTGGCTCAGTCGATAAAGAATATATCTGCAATGGAGGAAGCCCAGGTTTGATCCCTGCGTCAGGAAGATCCCCTGGAGAAGAGAATTGCAACCCACTTCAGTATTTCTGCCTGGAAAATTCCATGGACAGGGGAGCGTGGCAGGCTATAGTTCATGGGGTTGCAAAGTCGGACAACTAAACTGACTGAGCGTGGCACGAGGCACATGCCATAGATGGGATGAAGATCAAATATGTATTTCACTTTATAAATCACCATATTACAACTATCATGCAAACCACTACTCACAAGCCACGAGTAATCTCTCTAGAATATAAATCCACCAAAGTCACATCTCTGCCCTAAAAATCACTGAAGCACACTTCCCTCTTCCCTAGAAAACAAGGTCAAGCGTATAGGATCCTTTAAGATTTCAGCTCTACCTACCTCTCCCAAGTTAACTCTTGATTTTCCTCTAATCCACACAACAGCCTTTACTTACAGTTTCCCCAAATACATGACTGTCTTACCTAGGCTCACCCTCCTGCCTTGACTTAAACAGAAATTTTTGCTAAGGGGAGCCTAACATGGGAGGACACAGTTGTCCTTTATTGAGTACTTATCAGAGAGTGCTGAAGTACTCTCCATACTCTTATTTATATAATTCTAGTTTTATTTCCAATGCAATTTCTAGTGTCAGCACTGGGCAAACAGGCCAATAGGTATAAAAACAACTATTAAGTTTGGAGAAAAAGAAGGAAAAGGAGAGGCAGAAAAGGGTTTCTGCGAAAAGCAATTTTTAAAGGCTTTATTGATATATAAGGACAGCAAGGAGATCAAACCAGTCAATCCTAAAGGAAAGCAGTCCTGAATATCCACTGGAAGGACAGATGCTGAAGCTCCAATACTTGGGCCACCTGATGCAAAGAACTGACTCATTGGGAAAGACCCTGATGCTGGGAAAGATTGAAGGCGGAAGGAGAAGGGGACAACAGAGGATGAGATGGTTGGAAGGCATCACTGACTAAATGGACATGAGTTTGAGCAAGCTCCAGGAGTGGGTAAAGAACAGGGAAGCCTGGAGTGCTGCAGTCCACAGGGTTGCAAAGAGTCAGACATGACTGAGCCAGTTAACAATGAACCGTTGCATAATAAACTGCACACATTTGAAGTATGCAATTTTATGAACTTTCACACACACCCACGAAACCACCACCATAATCAAGAGATGAACACGTACATCACCCTCCAAATTTCCTCGTGCTTCTTGTAATTCTTCAGTACCATCCTCACCCTCAGGCCACAACTGATCTGTTATTACTATAGATTAGTTTGTATATTAAAAAGAAGTTGATATAAATGGAATCATGAATATGCATCCTTTTTTCAGCCTGCCTTCTTTTGCTTGGCATAATTATTTCAGATTTACACATGGTGCTGGATGTATCAATTGCCCATTGCTTTTTACTGAAGAGGAGTACTCTAGCTTATGGATAGACTGTAAATTGCTTATCAATTCACCTCCTGATGTTTCCTTGGACTGTCTCCAATTTTGAACAATAAAAAGTAAATCTACAAAAACATTCACTTGCACATCTCTGTATAGATTTATTCATGTCTCATGGGTGAAGACAGAGGAGAAATGGCTATGAGTATGGTTGGTGCATGCTTTCCATTTTAAGAAACTGCCGAACTGTTTTCCAAAGTGATCATCCTGTCGTTGCCATTCCCAGCAGCAGAGCATGAGAGTTCCTGCCCCACAGCCTCACTAGTATCTGGTCTCTTCAGTCTTTTGAATGTTGTGCTCATTTGCTCTTAAACAAATCTCGAGCAGAAATAATTATACCCATTGTACAGATGATAAACCCCAGGACCAGAAAGGTTAAATGACACACCTCCAGACGTGTGATGATTAGATTCAGGGACCCACGGGAGGACTGAGTAGGGAGAGATGGTCTTTCAGGACCAGAGGGCAACTGGGACCCGAAAGAAACCCTAATGGGACCAGTGTTATGATCTACGGTACGGGGACCTCAGGCCCCCAAGGCTGGATTTGGCAATCCTCTGACTGCTCATGAGTAGGCCATGCTTCTTTGGGATTTCCAATGAAAAAGAGTTGCAAGAGTTGCTTTGAGAAGAGTTGTGCTCTGAGAAGAGTTGTTTGTGAAAATGATGAGTGGTCTGTGACACTTTTAGACTTGCCTAAAAACAGAGATCTGTCTGATTCTCCTGATCCTAGTTACAATGGTGAGGCCTTGGTCTTTGTTACCAAGTGTTTCACTGCCTGAGGTCTCAAAATGAAAGACTTCTAATGGGGAAACTGGGCTCCAGGGAGCATACTGTGGGAGGGGGGAACAGACTTAAGACTCTTGCTAAGTCATCTTTTTAGCAGAAATGTTTTTCTTGAGAAAATAAGGTTTGGATACTGTGTTCAAACCTTCAACGATTGGGGCCTTTGTTTTAATGTACCAAGTTATTTCTTTATTAGTTCTAGCTCAGTTCAGTTTTACACAGGCTCTTGGGTTTTACCTGCCAAATGACCTTTTCTGGCTAAAGGAAAGGACAAAGATGGTGAAGGCGCCAACTGTCCTAGGTTTCTGCTCTTGAAATCAGCTGACGCATCATGAAGAGAGACAAGAGGACTGTCCTGTCCCATGCTGTTGGTACTACCAGATGAGCCAACAGCCCGCCTCAGAGGACTGTTGGGAGAGAAGCTCAGCTACCACCGAGGTCACAGTAGGAAGCAGAGAAGAGACGGTTTCACAAGGTTTTGATAAAAATATGAATGGACAAAACTAAAGGGCAGAGGCAACACCTCGACCATGAGCGTCCATGCCCATCACAGTGCGTGTGGGTGACGGGCCCTCAGCATCGTCTGTTCCCTGAGACCATTCCCGCCACTGAGTCTGGATGTGAGGTGAAGGTCTCAGTAAGCATTTCAGAAGGGGAAATAATAACTTTTATTTTAAAATGTGTGTGTGTATGGGGGGGCAGTGCACGCATACATCTAGAGGTAGAGCCATCAGGCTGTTGACAACGATTGTCTCTAGAGGGCTGGATGATAAGAGCCCTTTGTTTCCTCACTTAGATGCTATTTGAAAAGATTAAAAGTGGGCAATGTTACTTGCAAAAACCTACATACAGAAAAAAATCCATCTCTCTTATTTCAGCAATAAAGCAGAATAACACAAAAAGAAAGATAAAGTAAAGCCTATTTACATATTCTTTTAATGGTCAAACCATTCAAAACAGCTTTTAGACCTGCTCTATCTTTTCTAGTCCCTCAGGCTTCCTTCAAGCCAATGCCATCTTTTTATCCATGTATGACAATAGCTACTTAACTAGTAACCTAGTGGCCTCACCTTGGTTCATCCTCCAGTACTATCGCTGGGATTCACTTTCCAAGAAATCCTATGCTCACATTCTTTCCACACTTGGAAACTTTCGATGGATCTCCATAACTTTAAGGAGAAGGTCCAAACACAGCCCTTCACAGTTTGGATTTGTTAATCTTCTACTTCATCATTATCTCTGTTTCAGAGTTTAGGCGCCCAAAAACGGAGAAGAAGGTGGGGGTTGCACCACAGGGAACAAGTGTTAATCACTCAGTCATTCATGTCTGACTCTTTGCAACCCAATGGACTGTATGTAGTCCACCAGGCTCCTCTGTCCATGGAATTCTCCAGGCAAGAATACTGGAGTGGGTTGCTATTCCCTTCCTCAGGGGATTTTCCAGAGTCAGGGGTCAAACGCAGGTCTCTTTTATTGCAGGCAGATTCTTTACCATCTGAGCCACCAGGGAAGCCACACATCACAGGGAAGACCGTGCCTAACTCAACATATGCATAAGGGAGTATTTCATCCTAAGAAAGAACACTGGGTGTTTCAGTTTACACGCTATAGTATTTCAGATTCACGTGGCCCACCCAAAAGATGTGATTCTTGCCAAAAGCTTGATGTGAGGAGGAAACATGGGGTTCACATTGTGTCAAACTGTGCCCACATGATGAGGTTTTAATTAAATTTTATTATTACACCCTCTCAGGTTTGCAGAGTCAAAATAGCCTAAGTGCAGTCTTAATTCCTCACTCCACAGACCATATGGTGAAAGCAGCTTCCTTTTATTTATTCACATTGGATATAATTTCTTACTGGATTGTTTTAGCATTTCCTCTGCTTGTTAACTTCCAGTTCTTTATTGCATTTTTCCTGACACTTTTCTGGAGGTCCCTTTCTCTGTGTGTCCATCCTGTACTTTTTGTGTGACAACTATAGTTTATCCAACACTAGGTGATGCTTTTTGAAGGCCTGTGCTGACCACAAGCTTCCCGTTCCCATCCTACAAGGATGGCGTCGTCTTTACATCTGCATCAGAGACCTTCACAGGGCACTAGGGGCATACTAGGTATTTCACAACAGTTCTTTCAATTGCTGAAAAACCAGGAGAAATTTTTAATCAATTCAAATAGCGTTGAAGCATAAAGTGATATATTACTTTCCGAGAGAACTAGGTCTTTTCCTTCCTGCACGGCACTGGGCAATTTAAAAAAAGAGATGTATGATCAGAGAAAAAAGGAAGACTAATTAAAGCACATCCCATTTCCCTGACTATTCTTTGCCTTTAATCAGATTAATCTCAATGAAAACTGTTCAATGCCTTTAGCACAGTAACAACAGACAGCTCTATGGGAAGAGGTATCAGCAGTCATTCGCTGGAACCCAACACTAAGTCAGAAATAGCACATGGATGTCAAGTTCCTTCCAGTTCAGAGGCATTGGTAGTGGTTGCCTAAACACTGTAATGATAAGGATTTTAAGACCACTCCAGGGTTTCAGGGGAAGCGTGCCATGATTGATTAGTGATGTCTGCCTTGGGCATGGATTAGGGGATGATTACCTCCCTGCCTAATATTTCTGATCCTGGGCTGGTCTTGCTTTGTGTTCAGAATCTGGGGTGTTATCTGCTACCAATGAAAGATCAGAAGGTCTCGTGTGTAGTCCCAGTCCTTCAGGAAATACTCCTGGGGAACACATCTCCCTGCCTGCTCTCTTGTTATCTCTGGTTCAGAGAGAGTGCCTTGGGCCTAGCTTTTAAGGGCTCTAGTCCAGACTATGACGCTGATGCTTTACTCAGACCTTCTGACTCTATACTTTGTCTCTGGCCATGGATAGTCTCTTTCTGAGCTTTTGGTTCTTTGATGGATCCCCCATTTGTTTGGCATGAGAATTAATTTATTCCCAAAGGTGCTTATATTAGAAATCAGAGGATATTTAGAGAGTGTCTTTTGTTCAGTTCAGTCGCTCAGTAATGTCTGACTCTTTGCGACCCCATGAACTGCAGCACACCAGGATTCCCTGTCCATCACCAACTCCCGAAGTTCACCGAAACCCATGTCCACTGAGTCGGTGATGCCATTCAACCATCTCATCCTTTGTCATCCCCTTCTCCTCCTGCCCCCAATCCCTCCCAGCATCAGGGTCTTTTCAAACGAGTCAGCTCTTTGCATCAGGTGGCCAAAGTATTGGAGTTTCAGCCTCAGCATCAGTCCTTCCAATGAACACCTAGGACTGATCTCCTTTAGGATGGACTGGTTGGATCTCCTTGCAGTCCAAGGGACTCTCAAGAGTCTTCTCCAGCACCAAAGTTCAAAAGCATCAATTCTTCGGCGATCAGCTTTCTTCACAGTCCAACTCTCAGACCCATATATGACCACTGGAAAAGCCATAGCCTTTTGTGGATTAGAACAAAAATACTTAGGCAGGCCCTCTGATACCTTTCCTTTTATCCCAAGGAAAAAGTATTTATTGCCTTTGTAGAGCCAATGGGTATAAAACTTGTCTTCTTGACCATGTGTAAGAAATGAAATATTGGCTTACCTAGAAAGTTCTCCAGACAACTGGCTAAAAACCCCCAGATAAACATAGCATCTATAGGACTTCCCAGATTTGGGCAGGGTAACCTGTATCCTCCCCCCGGATGCATACACAAGTCTTCATAACGATATTCCCACAAGCCAAGCCTGTTTTCCATGAAAACAACCAAGTCTCTCACAGATCGTGCCATTGTGCAAAAACAGAATATGAGTGTTTCTCTAGGCAAGCTAGCTCTTGCTGTGCTATTGTTCTACTGTTTACAGTGTTTCCTTGAATCATTTCAGTCACATAAATTTAATCCGTAGATAAGGAAACGTTGTTTTATGGCTGGAGTTTCCCTCTTCCATCCTTGGTCATGTCACAAGATCCTCATTCTAGAAGTCACAAGGTTAGCAAGGATAAGAGAAGATCATGGTCATATTCTGTGCCCTCCTTAACAAAAGCAAAAATAAAATTCATGAGGGTTGATGTTTTGCAAGACAATACTTCTCGTACTGTGTTAATGTGCATACTCGTACTTTATGCTGTGCTAATGAACTCATCTGATGAGAAGTTTCACAAAGATATCGTTATATAATCAAAACAAATTCAATTTCCTGAAAGAGTAAATCGTTATTACTGAGCTCATTGCTTACTCTTTCTTTGTGTGTCTTGTAAGAATGGAATTCTTCCATTTGAAATACTTCAACTCTTAAATCTACACAAAAATGGAAGGACTGTGATTTTGTATGTTTTAGGTTGGCAATAATGCCTTCAGTGTGATATTTTTTTGCATTTTGCAATTTTCTGCCTTCCACAATTCAAATTTCATGGTTTCATTTACAGAAAAAAAAATTTTTAATTGATCACTTATGTCTCTCTAGCCATATGCCGACCACAAAGGCATGCACATTTTCATACTGTTTCAAATTCACTGTTTCCATTTGGCAACTGAGTGCCTTTAACTGTGTGAATCAACAATGTAAAACATCAGAATCCATTGAGAATACACTAATAGAAAAATATGCCTTCTAAACCCTGGTATACAAAGCACACTGCTTAAAGACAGCTTAATGATTCCTGTAATCCTGTCCTCCCAATGCAATGTCTTCTAGGACACTGAGAATCAGTGAATTCAAATCCTGAAAACTTCTATACTTCTCAAGTTTTTAAATGGGTAAATTATACCCCTGATCTTAACTGACAAGATTCAGAGTCATGACCAGAAATAATAAATGAAATGGTAGAGACATATATTGCCAAATATTCATTAAAACAAGGCTCATCTATAGAACAACTGCAATGATGCCTGCCTTTCATATTTCTCAAGCATAAATTTCCAAGAAAAAGTTTTCGTGTTTTTAACCTGTTGCATGGGTAATAATTATCACATCCATAGACTCTATGCTGCACGTCAGTTCCCATAAACATGTCCATGGTTATCAACTCACTGGCATACACTGCATTTCATGACTCTAACTGGTATGTCACTATTCCTCTGACCCAAGGATAGACAAAGCAATGAAATGATATTCAAATTGGTTTCACAGTATACATGCGTTATGAATTTGAAATACATTTCTGACACATACTATGCTCCTTGAGCATATATTTTAGAAGAACTTACTCTAAGAACTTCCTTTTATGACTCAAACCATAATCTGGAACCATTCACAGTCCTTGGTTTTAGAATTCTATGTGGTTTCATTTTCATTTTAAAGACAGCCCAAACTTCTAGCTGCTGAATCAAACCATTTAGGGGAAAGATATATTTTCAGTTGGAAATCAGCCAAAGTCCACTAATCCCTTCTATGATTATACAGAGAACAGAAGTAACAATGTAAACAGTCAGATTCAACTAATTTGAGAAGCAAGGATACGCAAATATGTAGACATTTCAACTTCAATCCTTGTTTTCCCCACTTAGGGCACTAAGTCCTTGAATCTTTAACAGACTTCTCCAAAGTGGCATGGAATCAGGCTCCACATCTGATGTGCTGACATCTCATCAAGCTATACTCGTACTCTCCAGAGCATGCCAGTGAGGGCTCAGTCCCAGTTCTAGTTTCAGCTGTACCAACAAATCAGAGCCAACTTCAGTCAGTAAAGGACAAGACAGCTCATTAAGATGAACCTGTTACGACTGCCCAATTTGCATAAACACAACCAAACATGGGTAAGCACGGAACTCAGATAAAGATAAATCACATTTAGAATCAACACTGTACCAATGCATGATTTGCCCACATTCAAACCTCCACACAGACACACCCTGATTGCATTAAGATTCAACATACTACAACTGCTAAACTCACTGACTCATATAAAACATGTAACTATATGACAGGAGCATGCATACTAAACATACCTTGGACCAACACAGTGAAGCCCGATCATTTTGAAAACTTTGAATTTTTATGGCTGAATATAGCTAATCCAGCTACATTAATTCCATCATTTGACACAATTAATGTACATCCAGCTGTGGGGAGCCTAGAGTAGAATCATAATCAAAGTTCTCCTATATCCACCAATTTAGACATCCATGTAGATATAGATGTTGTATAGCTCACATACATGACCCAATCCACAGGGAGTGCCTACACAGCTGCTAGGAAGAAAGAGAGCTGGCAACATCACCCTCATCCTTGGGAATAATGGACTATGTCCCTCCTCTCTTATCCTGAGGAAATAGGTACGACAGAAGAGGGAGCGGGTAATGAATGCTTTCGAAGGCTTAGTTGAGACAGATTATTTTATGCTGGATAATCTCTTGCTGCATTGAATCACTCTAATAAGTTAACTTGCAAAGGCTTACCTTTGGTTGGCTTCCAGTGGAAAGAACATAGCGCAGATCAATGCAGATTTTAGACTTCTGCAGCATCCGTCTGTACTAATTCAGGATTTGTCTAGGCTTGGGAATATCATTCTATATTCTAAAATCTCTCACTCTATACAGTCAATCTAGCTTCAATATTTACAAAAAGACATATGTTTTTGAAACATGTGGTGTGGTGTGCATTTTTACTTACCTTTTCCGCTGATTGAGCGGTGCCAAAAAAAATTGGAATGAAGGCAAGCCAAACTATACATGTCGTGTACATGGTGAATCCGATGGGCTTGGCTTCATTAAAGTTCTCTGGGACACCCCGAGTCTTGATGGCATAGACAGTGCATGTGACCATGAGAAGGATGCTATATCCCAAGGAGCAGATGATCTGTAGGTCCGTAATGTCACACTTGAGAACCCCCCGGGCCTGCTCGGGGTTCATCGTCTTATGTTCATCATAGTCTATGATGATGTTAGGTGGGTCAACACCGAACCAAATGAAAACGCCGAGAAGCTGAACTGATATTAAACTGGAAGTGATCGCCAGCTGTGACGTTGGGCTTATGAGTCTGGGGGCTGTCACTGATTTCTTGCCCTGCTCAAATATGCGGTAAATCCGATTGGTTTTGGTCAAGAGGGCTGCGTAACTGATGCACATACCCAAGCCCAGGAAAACTCTCCGGAAAGAACACACTGCCACGTCGGGTTTGGCTATCATCAGGAAGGTGATGATGTAGCAGAGAAAGATGCCCGTCAACAGAACGTAGCTCAGTTCCCGCCCAGACGCCCGAACGATGGGAGTGTCGTTGTAGCGGATGAAAGTGGCCATGACGAATATGGTGGCGATGATCCCCAACATGGCAAGAAAGACGGGGATGACAGCCCAAGGCGAGTGCCACTCCAGCTTGATGATGGGGATATCCTGGCAGCCAGTTCGGTTTTCATTGGGTCGCTGGTCGTAGGGGCAGTGCTGGCAGGTCATCTCATCAAACTGGTACTGGTAGCCGTCGCAGGGCTCACAGGTCCAGCAGCAAGGAGTTCCCTTCTGTGTCTTCTTCCTCTGCCCGGGCTTGCAGGGCATCGTGCACACAGAGGCAGGGATCTCCCGGACTCCCTTCCCCCACTGCATGTCCTCTATCTGTAGCAAGAAATAAGGAGGTGAAACAGGCAGGTTAGCTAAGAGGAAAAAACAAACTAATTACAGCAACAGGTGAGACTTGAAGAGGCACACTAACTCACCCCAGCTGGTAGAAGTTACAGCCAAGATTCGACCCACACTGTTCACTGTAGCATCCTCATTCCTCACTACCATGCAGTGTGCCAAACATGCCTGATTATAAGAATCCCTGCCGTAGCTTTCAGAAGCACAAATTTCCTGTTCCCACCTCAGTTCAGTTCAGTTCAGTTCAGTTGCTCAGTCGTGTCCGACTCTTTGCGACCCCATGAATCACAGCACACCAGGCCTCCCTGTCCATCACCAACTCCCGGAGTTCACTCAAACTCATGTCCATCAAGTCGGTGATGCCATCCAGCCATCTCATTCTCTGTCGTCCCCATCTCCTCCCACCCCCAATCCCTCCCAGCATCAGACTCTTTTCCAGTGAGTCAACTCGTTGCATGAGGTGGCCAAAGTATTGGAGTTTCAGCTTTAGCATCAGTCCTTCCAATGAACACCCAGGATTGATCTCCTTTAGAATGGACTGGTTGGATCTCCTTGCAGTCCAAGGGACTCTCAAGAGTCTTCTCCAGCACCTAGAACCTCAAAATAAGAATATCCTGAAAAGGAGCCTTTGGAGCTTTATTTCCAACAAGTACTCAGAAGATTCTTAAAATTAGTCAGTGATTACTGACATGCTGTCTGCTGCCGTCTCCTGGATAATAAGTGCAAATGTCCCAATTTAAGTTAAAAATCTTTAATATAAAATGCTACATTCATTTCCTTTATTAGATGCTTTTAAAAAAAAGTGTTTTTCAGTTATTTTGGAAGATATGTCAGAGCTGGCCACTTTTTCTAAAATTCTGTAAGCATCACTGCCATTTCATTGAGAAGTTTTGAACTGAAAGAACCTATTCTATTTCTCACAGAAGAGTGATAAGGTTCATTATCAAAAGTTTTAATTGTAGCTCTGGAAGCATTTGATAAGAAAATAATACAGTCTGGAAACCTCTCAAGATTAGCCATGTACCTATTTGAGGATGAAATTTAAACTGAGAAAATGTCCCATCATTGATAAGAAAGTTACATAAGCGAGTGTGGTTGGTTATAGTGTATGTAATTGGCTGTAATTTCTATCTGCTTTCTGTTTAAGGTTTGCTTCTTTAAAAAATGTTTTTTTCTGTTTAACTTTGCTTTTTGAATATGTAAAATATTTTCATGATTCAGAAATCAAAACTATATGAAAACGTTAGGCGAGCACTGATCAAAACTGCCTGCCCTGGCCAGGCCTGAGAGTAACCACCTGCATGAGTTATCTTAGGAGGTCGGATATGGAACTAACCGACTACTGGAAGAATTCAGGGAAGGTCAAAAGGAGGGAGGAAAAAACGAGAGGAGATGCCAGTCCTTATGTCCTACCAACCTCCCAGAATTCTTGCTGAAATCCATCTTGGTTGAGTAATACACACATCACCAGGAAGGACCCTGAGTAAGAACGATTGGTAAAAAAATAAAAAATAAAAAATAAACTGAAACACTATATCCTAGAGGGGGATGAAAGTATGCTTACTTAATTAGAATACTGGCTTTCTGGAGGGGAATTCATAATTAACAGTCTTCTGAGAAGTAACGGCATTAGATACAAATAAGAGCTTTATCACTGGGATGAAATCTCATCTTTTCCAGCACAGCATCTATTATTTTTATTTTCCTGATATCAGTCCTTTGAATTTCACCCCTGCCATGTGCTTCCTGTGAGATATTGGGAGGTTCTTTGACAATTACTTGGAGGGGTTTTTACAACCCAGTATGTGGAGAAGGCAATGGCAAGCTACTCCAGTACTCTTGCCTAGAAAATCCCATGGATGGAGGAGCCTGGTAGGCTGCAGTCTGTGGGGTCGCTAAGGGTTGGACATGACTGAGCGACTTCACTTTCACTTTTCACTTTCACACATTGGAGAAGGAAATGACAACCCACTCCAGTGTTCTTGCCTGGAGAATCCCAGGGACGGGATGCCTGGTGGGCTTCTGTCTATGGGGTCACACAGAGTCAGACACGACTGAAGTGACTTAGCAGTAGCAGCAGCATGCTGAGCCCCACTCTCGGATTTTCTGATTCACTGGGACTAGGAGGAGACCCGAGAGTGTATATTTCTAACAAAATCTCAGATGGTGTAGCTGGAGATTCTCTTTCCATCACACCTTGTAAATGCTGACACATTCCAACCTCCCAGTCACAGAGACTGCATCAGGAATGGGGTCATTATGGCATGACGCAGAATTTAACTTTGTGACTTTTACAGAGATTACATAGGATAAAAATCTTTGTTTTTGCTGGACTTGGAGTTTCCAGGATATAAGCATGTGGTGTGCATGGCATTTGCCAGAGAAGGAAGCCAATATAAAGGAAAGCAGAGCAGAGAGTTGAAGAGAACTCTCTATCCATGAGCCTGCTTAAGCTCCTGGATATAGCTGTGCCTGAAGCAGGTTTTCCAAACATTGTGTCATTATGTGAGCCAGGAAATTCTGCGACGCTGAAATACTTTGAATTGCATTTCTATTACTTATCACCAAAGGTCCTGACCCCGGGAGTTGGTGAGGGACAGGGAAGCCTGGAGTACTGCAGTCCATGGCGTCACAAAGAGTTGGATGTGACTGAACTGAACTGAAGGGTCCTGAAGAATATACCAACTAAATAAATAACTTCAGTATCTGTAATCTTCAAAAAGATTCACTTCAAAGAGAAAAATACAGAATAAATTCCAATGAAAAAATTCGGCTGATAATCCCCATATCTAGTTAATTAAATTTTTATGATATTTGAACTAAAATATAGATTAGAAAGATACTGGAAAGTCTGAGATTTTTTTTAAAATGCCTACTTTTAAGAGATACAGGGGGTACTAATTTATTGCACAGTGAAATTCCATTGCTGTGTTAAAACAGGATGAAGTGTATAGGAGGGTGTGATATTTCCATCAAAACTTGTATGAGAACTACATTTAACATCCAAATCAAATGTAGTTAACTCTGGGAAAAAAGAATGGTTCAAAGACTAAACTTTATAAAATATAACCTTCTAGTGGTTGAATTCATGAGGAACGCTGGGCTGGAAGAAGCACAAGCTGGAATCAAGATTGCCGGGAGAAATATCAATAACCTCAGATATGCAGATGACACCACCCTTACGGCAGAAAGTGAAGAGGAACTAGGAAGCCTCTTGATGAAAGTGAAAGAGGAGAGTGAAAAGGTTGGCTTGAAGCTCAACATTCAGAAAACAAAGGTCATGGCATCTGGTCCCATCACTTCATGGGAAATAGATGGAAAAACAGTGGAAACAGTGTCAGACTTTATTTTTTTGGGATCCAAAATCACTGCAGATGCTGACTGCAGCCAGGAAATTAAAGACGCTTACTCCTTGGAAGGAAATTTATGACCAACCTAGATAGTATATTAAAAAGCAGAGACATTACTTTGCCAACCAAGATCCGTCTAGTCAAGGCTATGGTTTTTCCTGTGGTCATGTATGGATGTGAGAGTTGGACTGTGAAGAAAGCTGATCACCGAAGATTTGATGCTTTTGAACTGTGGTGTTGGAGAAGACTCTTGAGAGTCCCCTGGACTGCAAGGAGATCCAACCAGTCCATTCTAAAGGAGATCAATCCTGGATGTTCATTGGAAGGACTGATGCTGAAGCTGAAACTCCAATAATTTGGCCACCTCAAGCGACGAGCTGACTCACTGGAAAAGACTCTGATGTTGGAAAAGGTTGGGGGCGGGAGGAGAAGGGGAAGACAGAGAATGAGATGGCTGGATGGCATCACCGACTCAATGGACATGAGTTTGAGTGAACTCTGGGAGTTGGTGATGGACAGGGAGGCCTGGCGTGCTGTGGTTCATGGGGTTGCAAAGAGTTGGACACGACTTAGTGACTGAACTGAACTGAACTGAACTGAAGTGGTTGAATTTAAACTTCAATCAGAGACCCAAGAATCTTCAGATGACTCCTATGAACTCATTTGCATGAGCACAAAGCCCAAGTCAGCACTAATAAATCTAACTAAATTAAAAAAAAAAAATTTCTTTCTCACCATCATCATTTTTGAGCCAGTAAGTCACTGGCAGCTGTCCCAAAATCATAAAATTAAGAAAATAATTTGTAATAAGAGTGAAAGAGACATGCATTAACTTTACAAATGTCCAATTTCAAGAAGTGGGAGCCTAAAAAAATTGCTATTATTAATACAAATGTTTCCAAATGTCAAAGTAAAAGGTCCTATTCATGATCAGTAAGAAAGATTAACAACAACAACAAAAAAAACCTTGCAAATAAATTTCATTAGCTAAGCTTGAGATTGCCTGATTCCAACATGAGTGGAAACTAAAATGTCATATGATTAAACTTGATCTATGGAACAGATGTTGGGCTCAAATATAAAAACAAATTATCATTATATGCAATATTTTAAAGCCAATTTCAAATGTTGCCAGCTTGCAACCCTCTCTTCCTTTTAAACAAAATGGTCAGCAAAGTTGAACAGATTTTCTTCCCTCAGACTTAACCAAATATATACAAAAGCTATAACTACAAACATTACATTGACTGATTACTTAATTTGTTTTCAACTTTCATTTAAAGTAGATCTCCACTCAATTTAATTGTATATATTAAAGCAACAGAGTTGCCTCTTGCTCCAAATGAACAAAAGTCTAATTTACTTGCTTTGACAACAAGAATCATTATTGAAAATATAATCTATGTTCCATAAATGGACTGACTAACCTTTAAGAGCTCCAGTTAGTGAGAATTTTGTTAAAGTGATACACATGAATTGTCTATATCTCTACCTGTCCACACAAATTCAAAGCCTTATTTAATAAGCGTCTTTGAATAAACAGCTGCAAATGCCATGGGCACCTATTTAAAAGAGAATAATAATTTAGAGCTATGGATTTTTTGTTGTTCAGTCACTCAGTCATGTCCAACTCTTTACAACCCCATGGACTGCAGCACACCAGGCTTCCCTGTCCTTCACTATTTCCTGGAGTTTGTTCAAACTCATCTCCATTGAGCTGGTGATACCACCCAACCATCTCATCCTCTGTCAAGTACTCAACTATAATGTCAATTGACTTTGTCAAAAGTCTAGAAAGAATGCAAATTTGAAGTTTGCTCTGAACTCTGCAACAAAACTGTGTTTCAGTTAGCCAGAAAGCAAAATAAAATTGCAGAAAGATGTGAAAAAAGAAAAGAAAATAGAAATCTCAAAGAGTGTCAGGTGACCAGAAAGGGGGGATTCCAAGCCCTGTGCCCACAGATGAACTCAACAGGAGGAAGACTTCTCTTCCCTGGCAAGGACTCAGCCAATGAAAAGCCACCGACCCTTTGCCCTCCAACTTTCTTTTCCCTGCTATAAAAATATTCTCCTTCCCTTGCTGTGAGGGGTCTTGCATGTGGCTTGCCATAGTTTCAGATCCCAAATTATAATTCCCTTGTTCAAATAAACCCATCTTTGCTGGAACAATGCATGTCAGTCTATTTATTTCAGGTTGACAAAGACTAGGAAAAAGGTTAGGATGGTCACCATCATCTTCTGTAGAAGACACAGTTCTAAATTCCCTGATAAGGATGCATCTTCTTCCTGGGCACCCAAAGTTTATGGTTAATGGAGACTGGATCAGCTCAGTATCTGGCTCATGGAGAAGGCCTGTTCAGAGGCCTGTTGAGATCTCAGCTCTTTGCAAGAGAATAAAACTGTAGAGCTAGTACCATTAATTAACACAATGTGTGGCACATAGATTTTTATAAGTAAGTGAATCAAAAGTTTAATAAAGAGAAAATTAGGGAATTCTGGCTAATGAAAGCAAAAATAAGTCTTTTGTGGTGTCCAAGCAAAGTGTTCTTTAAAGAAGAGACACGAAGAATTGACATGCTGTCATCAGTCTTTGATGTGTGCACATGTGATACATGGAGCTGAAGCAGCCATTTTGCCACCACAAAGAAACAAACTGAAAGAACAAAGCCAACATGCTGAGGCTAGTAAAAGAAAACCAAAATGGAATTTGTACCTTTGATGGAGTTGAAATGACTTTCTAGGGTCAACATGGAGCCACTCCTCTATGGGGTGTCATGTTAGTAAGCTGACACGTAACTTTCACATTCCTATAAACAAGCTTCATTCAGCCAGAAACACAGTATGTCCACTTAGCCATTAGCCAATCTTCAAAGGATAAGTGAAGCTCTTCAGGAGCTTCTCAACCCCAAAAGACTATGTGGGCTGATCAGATAATTTTTATATGTCTTTTCCTTGTTCTTTATTTTTTTTCCTATGGGAGCTTTCTGCCTTTCACCCCATTTTTCAGTTCTCTGAAAGAAGACTGTCCACAGAGTGTTAAGTAAAGCGTGCTGGTACCACCTAAATTGTCCTCTTTGATCATTTTTTAACAGTGGCATCAGGATATCAACCAAATGAACCAATCCTGGGACCACCCAACCCTGCACTGTGAACATGAAATGATAAACTTCCCTTGGCTAACCAATACCTCGTGGGCACCCCACTCCTTGCAGTCAAACTTCCTAACAAATACACTCTTTCTTATTTCTGCATCTGGCATGTAAAGGCCTGAGGCTAGTGGACAGTTAGCCAATAATTCAAGCTCTTGCATGAGTAGTAGAGAGTTCCAGAAGAAAAGCAAACTTGTAAACTACATGTAATCAGAAACACTTGGTTTTTTCTCCTGAAAGCACTCAGAAAAAAAGGCTGGGGAAGACCTGGACTCAGGAAATCAGCTGTGACCCCACTGCTTCTGGCTCATACAGAGACAATGAAAAAGCACCTGTCAGCTGAAGTTTCTTAGCACGTGTGCTGGCAAAGAAAAAAAGGGTCTGGCTCTATACTCCATGGGGGGGTGCAGAAACCTTATAATCACTGGAATTTTAAAATAAAACCCAATGAGTTTCTGTCTTACTGCCAAACGCAGGAATCAAGCTGAGAGGATTTTTATAAACACTGTTCAGTGCATCCATTTTTATCTAGAAGATATCTGTTCCTTTCCCCACACAGACTTTTTCTCTTTGAAGGAAAATGGTGTCACTCCAGAGATATTTTCTTGGGTGAAATTCCATTTGCATCTTTCCAGCGCATACTCTGTAGAGCAGGCTGGCTGGCGCTTTCATTGCACAATTCCCTGCAATATTATTTTTGCTTATTAAAACCATAACAGAAGGAGCTAATTTTAAAAAGAGCTTTCTATTAAAACACCATTTGTTCAGTAAAATATATTTGTCCTGGCTAAGTTATGGAAAAATCTTTTCAGGAAAAATGCACAGGAATGTGGAACACCCGGTACTAGGAAAGAACCAGCGTTAGGTTCCAGTGCGGAGTAGGTAAGGTGGAATGGCTTCTCAAGGTGTTTTGTAGCCCATCTCTTTATTTTTTTTTTTTCTGAGACTCAGTCCTGATTGTTAAACCTTAGGCAGCATGACAGGACTATAAAACAGAATTTCAGGACTGCTATAAACACACTTAATTCAGATACTACGTATTCAAAATGTGTAATTACTTGTACTATTCATCATTTTTAATGTACTCAAGGAAGAAAGTACCATACACTTGCTTCATAAAACTGTACATAAAAGATTAATACATAAAAGAGTATGTAAAAGATTGGCTTTTAACTACAGTAGTCACTGGGCATCCACAGAGGGACTCAGAGCTTCATCTCACGATCAAGTCCCTTGAGCTCCAGGATGGAGATAGTTCTGTATTGTTACTGAGACTTTTTTTTTTTTCTGATCAAACAGCTGTTCCCAAGCTTGCTTGTACATCTGAATCCCTTGGGGATCTTCTTGGGGCAGCATTGTGTTTAAAAGCTCCTCTGATAATATGTAGACAAGTTTGGGAACTGATGAACTACACTCTCTGAAGGGCTGGGGTTTGGAAGAAAATGTTTGTGTTGTTTAGAGAACCTAGTGACCATGGGCTTCTATTCTTGACCTTACAATGCACTAGCTCTTTTAATGCACTTTTAATGAAAGTCTGAGAAGGTCACCTAAAATGTACAGTTATGCTCTTTTTATGATTTAATGGGAAAGTATGGAGCTGGAGTGGAATTACAAATTTCCACGGTTCAGAAAGGTCTCCAGACTTCTGTTTCATAATGTTACTGGCCATATAACAGAAAATGCCTACAGAGACCCAGCACATAAACAAATTATGTGGGTGGGAGTGAGAAATACTTCTTGCTCTGAAAAACAAAGTCTAAAGGAACACAAATCAAATTACATGTCCAAATAAATATATATTAAATTACACATCAAGAACAGATTTCACAACAATTCTGCCTAAATGACCTGCATTTACTGTTTCAATGTTTGCATTTTCCTTAAACTCAATGGGAAATAGGGTAGTTCTTGCTACATTTGCATAATTAAAAGCTCCCAGACTGACTGAACAGTTTACCTCTACAGTAACTGTAGATTTCTCTTTCTTTATCAAACCTTTCTATCCCTCTAATTACAAAGGGGTGACTTTACTTGGCTTCAGAACTTCCTTTTATTTATCTTTTCCCCAGAAGAATCCGCTTTCTGTGGAACCTCCAATTTTTCACAGTGTGGACACTCTTCAAAAATACCATACGCTCAGATGGCCACACTGAGCTAACACTAGTCAGCTATCTCTTTTGGAAACAATACTGCCAGGAGAGGAGCCATTTCCTTATAATTTACCTGCTAACCACAAATCACTTATTTAGTCCCTCTCCAGGGACACAGTTCCCCAAACAATGCTTACCAATAAACACTTGGTATTTAATCATGCTTTATTTATTGAAAACAACCTAAAGTAGTTTTTTTTAAAAAAAACACAGACTTAACGGATAATGTATAACATAAACATATTCACATATTTGCCTCAAAAATACCTCAAACAAGCTTGTTCAAAACTGAACTCATGATCTGCACCAGGGACTGGCCAGCTATGGCCCCCGTGAGCCAAATCCTGCCCACCATCTGGTTTTGTGAGTAGTTTTATCAGACCCCCATCACTACACCATACATTTCCATGTTATCTATGTCTGACTGCAGGCTACAACTACAGAATGGAGGAGCTGTGAATGCAAGGCCTGTAAAACCCAACTTATTTACTATCTGGTCTTTTGCAGAAAACACTCGCTGAATCAGAGGAAATGAAAAGAGAAGAACAAAGCCCTAGATACATGGCAGCTTGATCAATCCTTAAACCAGGAGTGGTGTCATCCTAGACCTCTTCCCTTCCTTTACTGCCCCCTCCCATATCCAAGTGATCAACAACCTGTGTTGGATTTGTCTCTTGTCATCACGTACTTAGTTTATCCAACAAACTGTATAGTAAATAAGCTTCCTGGGTCAGAAGCAAAGGAGACAAAAATGAACACTTTCGAGAAATGAACTCTCTTTTCTCACCTTTGTTATCACACCTCCTCTGCAAAAGCATTCTGTGGGGTTTCTTGGCCTCCCTTTCCTGCTGGCATTTTCTAATCCCATCCTCTGACTGTACCTAGATGGATTTATGTGGAGATCTGACCATGTCATCTTTTTGTTTATTCCTCAGTGACTTCTTGCTCTTAGACCTGCTAGTGAGTGTTGTCTGTCAGGGACACACAGTAGGTGGCTTCTCCCAGCTGGCTACATGAGTCCCATGAAGCATCCTGTCCCACAGAGCCTCTTCTGCTGTCACGGGATGTTCAGCAACTCCTCGACCCACTCAACTCTTGCTCAGGATGCCCACCTCCACTGGGTTGATTCCTCCTTTTATAACCCCTCGTGGATCCCTCTTCAAAGACTCTAGCACCATTTGTAATTATGCAAATATGCGACTCACTGAAGTCTGTCCCCCACCTCCTCTGTGAACGCCGTGAGGTCAGAGCTTCTGTCCATTTATTCAGTGACGGATGCTCAGTATCTGAGAGTGGACTCAAGAGCCCTGGTAGGTGAAAGAGGTGAGAGAAAAGATTGACCCCTCCTCTAGAAGGGATTTTTCCCCAGCCAAAACTGCGGTTTTATGAACTTATACTGTAATTAGACTTGATGAAAGGATTCATAAGGACTTATGTGAGTCTCATCTAATTTTTGTTCATTTAATACACACACATCTATAGAGTAGATGTTTACACTTGAAATGTCCTTGGCATTTTGAGGGAAGAAAGGGAATTAAATCTGAAGAACTGAGTTGCTAGGCAGTGGAACATAATTAATACACCATGGAGAGTGAAGAAAAACAGTCTGCACACAAGGACACAACTGGATTTCAATAGGTCGCTGACTGTTCTCTGTACCTTCTCCTCTGGTAAACTTAGCTACAGCTCAAAATAGAAAGAACAGGAGCTAGGAAGTCAGCCTTTCCTGGGTTCAAAGACTGGCTTTGTCTCTCCAGACACTGCAACCAAAGGCTAGTCAACAATTTGGAGTATCCGTTGCGCGACCTTGTTTGTTGTGACTGAGACATTTGTTATAAAAGAGATAACATGTGAAAGGCTAGTGCCTGAGTAGCTTTCCAAATAACTATTATTTTTACTGGAATGTTATGCCTATGATATTTTGGTTTCAATGATCAACTTAATCCAGGCAAAACTTCAAGATGGTCACTGTCAGGCCTCGCCTCTCTCTTGAGCTCTTATTCTTACAGTCACGTAGTATCAGCAGTTAATGTACTAATGGCATTTCAGACCCTGTAAGTATTGCCTTCCTTCTCATTTTCTAAATCTTACCACACACGCCTTGGACTCCAACAGACATGGGTTCAAATCCTAGCAGAGTGACATTGAGCTTTCTGAACCTTATTTTTTTTCATCTGTGAAACACAGTTACGATTTGTCCTTGTTCTATAGTCAAGGCTGTATATTGTTACCCTGCTTATTTAACTTATATGCAGAGTACATCATGAGAAATGCTGGACTGGATGAAGCACAAACTGGAATTAAGATTGCCAGGAGAAATATCAATAACCTCAAATATGCAGATGACACCACCCTCATGGCAGAAAGTGAAGAAGAACTAAAGAGCCTCTTGATGAAAGTGAAAGAGTGGAGTGAAAAAGCTGGCTTAAAGCTCAACATTCACAAAACAAAGATCATGGCATCTGATCTCATCACTTCATGGCAAATAGAGGGGAAACAGTGGAAACAGTGAGAGACTCTATATTTTTGGGCTCCAAAATCACTGCAGATGGTGATTGCTGCCATGAAATTAAAAGACACTTGCTCCATGGAAGAAGTTATGACCAACTTAGATAGCACATTAAAAGCAGACATCACTTTGATAAATAACAATGGTCTGTCTAGTCAAGGCTATGGTTTTTCCAATAGTCATGTATAGATGTGAGAGTTGGACTATAAAGAAAGCTGAGTGGTGAAGAACTGATGCTTTTGAAATGAGGTGTTGGAGAAGACTCTTAAGAGTCCCTTGGACTGCAAGGAGATCCAACCAGTCCATCCTAAAGGACATCAGTACTGGATGTTCACTGGAAGGACAGATACTGAAGCTGAAGCTGCAATAGTCTGGCCACCTGATGTGAAGAAATGACTCATTGGAAAAGACCCTGATGCTGGGAAAGTTTGAAGGCAGGAGGAGAAGGGGATGACAGAGGGTGAGATGGTTGGATGGCATCACCGACTAGATGGATATGAGTTTGAGTAAGTTCTGGGGGATGGTGATGGACAGGGAGGCCTGGTGTGCTGCAGTCCATGGGGTCACAAAGAGACACGACTCAGCAACTGAACTGAACTGAACTATTCTTCCGTCACACAGTCCTGTCTGACTATTTGTGACCCCTGGACTACCTCCTAGAGTTGAAACTGAGGATGACTCTATGGGGCTCCTGGAAAGAAAAGCCTTTATGTGTCTCTTTCCCTGAATTCCAAAGGGCAGATTCAAACAGATGCTAAATAGGGAAGGGACAGGTTGCAGAAATATGGGAAGAAAGAATAGCGTAGCCTCAGGACAGCATCCTGGTTTCTCCTCAAGGGATACACCTAACAGTTTCTTGAGCTCTTCTGTAGAACTAAAACCCCCACCAGATGGAAAGTGTTGACTACCTGATGGAACTCCATTCATTCAAGAGAAAGTTCCCGTTCACGCATCATCATCTGAAGCCAGAAGATTTCCTGACTGACGGTATTCAGGCCCTTCAGGCACCTTAATTTTTATCAACAACCCTGCCCTTTGACTACAAAATTCCTCATGCCATTGCTCTCACCCCCATTAGGACACACAGTTTTGAGGGTACTAGCCCGCTGTGCCCCTTTTTACCTGGCAAATCAATAAATCTATTCTTTTCTACTTCACCCAAAACTGTCTCTTAGAATTAATTTGGTATTGGATTCAGCTTCCGAATTAATGAGAAAAGTAATATATGTGAAGCACACAGTATGGTCCATGGTAAAAAGCTGAATGAGTTCTGTCTACCGCAATTATTATCATTAGTGACTACACTGTCATCTCTGACACCCTTTCCACCTTGCTCCCCTGAAAAAAATAACATAAGTTGTTCCAATTTATCTCCATAAACCCCTTTCCTCTTTGTCTCTAAATGCTGCTCTGTTAAGGTTACATTATTGTGTTCTCTTAATAACTCTCTTTGATGTCACCCTTCCCTGTCATTTTCTTATTCCTTTGCTCGGCTTTATTCCTCTTCACTGTAACTCACTACCTGGAATTATCCACCTGGGTGATTACTTCTGTGTTCACTTCCCTCCACCCAGTGAGAGACCACATTTATATTGTTTCTAGGCCACCCTGTGCCTAGACTAATCAGCTCACTCACTGGGGCTATTTGTCAAGCTTTCTGATTCACTGGAGTCTTGAACAAATAATTCTTTCCCCTCCTGTAACATTTATTATGTCTCCTTTCTTTTCCCTCCTTTCTACTGAGACAGGAAGGGGGCAGGGTGCAACCTTTAAAAGAATGACATAGCCTGAGGACGTGATACAAACTGATAAGAACCAAGTAGGTCCAAGATGGCAGATGAATGGATGTCTACTAGACCTTGAGCTGTGGCATACGCTCAAATCATTAGTAACACACCAGCAAACTGAGTGACACACCCACAGGCGCCATGACCATAAAGGTCAAAAAGTGGGTGATGGCTCAATTCCTGGAACTCCCCCAAATAGCAGGAATACTCCTTCTACTCATTAGCCGATGAAATTACCCAGCCCTATAAAAATGGACAACCCCATGCCCTGGAGCCTCTCTTGCTTCCTGAGATGGCTCACATTCTGTCTATGGCGTGTATTTCCTCCCTGAACAAACCTTCTTTCACTTCATTATGCCTTGCTCTTGAATTCTTTCCTGTGTGACTCCAAGAACCTACACTTGGTGGCTGTCCCAGGGGTTTGGACGTGACCTGGGATGTGACCATCCTCTCGTGCCCCACTCTTTTTCCTGAAGCACTACTGCACTCATTTTAGCCTTCAAGTCACTGCAGAGCAAACCCCTAACCCTTCCCTCCAGCCTCATCAGTATCTAGCCCTCAACATCCATTTTTCTTCTAGTAAAGGGTTATGCTTGTGCTTCTCTTGAAGACCCCATGGCTCCCTATTGGCATTATTTAGTTTACATGCATCATTTTATCTGTCATGTTTTTCCCCTAATTCTGCAACCATTCAAATAACCCAAATCTTCTCTGATGCCTCCAAGCTGATGTCCTTTCTGATGTCCTTCTCTGATGTCCTCACTTTCTTTTGAAATTTCTTGGCATTTTATCTATACTATTCTACCTCTTTTACTTCCACTGGGATAATAGGGCTACTATGCATTTTTTAAAATCTCCTATAGAACCTGATAGGTGGAATGGAACTTGGACAAATTCTATTCCAAGAAAGAAAAAAAGGTATAAATCCTTAGGAGAAGATGCCTCCTTTTATTGCTATTGAATGCTCCTATTCTTCCTTTTTGTTTGAGCCTCCCAACTCTGACTTGCTTAAATATGACAAACTATACAAGCAAGAACAAAAGAAGTCCTCCTATCCCTGCTACTAAATCTTCTTTTCTATCCAGCTCAGCCATTCATCTTAGGTTTTCACACTCCAGACAACTTGCAAATTGCTTTTCACCCACTCACCTGGGGTGAGTCATACTTTCTGCCAGGTAAGTGGGGAAGCATGCTGATCAGTTAAGTTTACCCACGGAGAAAAGAAGAGCATTTGATTTTCTGTTTTCTTTTTCTGCTTTTCTTTTCCCTCCTTTCTAGTTTCTTTTTTCCCCCCCTAAGCCTCTGAATCTCTTGGTTCCATTTTCTGAACTAGAGGATAGAAACTGTTTTTAGAAAGATTATTTAGCACCATTATCCTGTATTTCATTCTGATGAATATGAGCACTGCAACATTATCTTTTGAACACAGAAAACCGCACGGTTCAATATCACAATGTCAGGGGAGCCACAATGCATATTAGTTTATTAAAGACCCTGAGAAGTAATGCTATTAAGGAGAGAACATGCTTTGATTTAAGACAGTGCTTTCTAATTCATTGGAGTCCAGACCAAATAATTTTGTCCCCTCTTGTAACATTTGTTATCTCCACACCCTGCAGAATCTGTACCCCTCCAGTAACACTGTAGGAAACAGTGACACTGGTTAAGTAATACTTTGATTGGGATTCTAGCATTGCCTTTCAGCTCTTCATTATAAGACAAAGAAGATCTTATTTCACGTGGCTTTCAGATTTCTCTTGCATAACGTCTCCATGCCTAGGTTCAGGAAACCCTCACTCACTGGCAGGCCCTCTCCCCTACTCAGTGTATCAAGACTAAGCCAAATACATCTCCAGGTGAACAGCAAGTGAAGTCACACTAAAAAGCCAACCTCTGTACTATAGAGACCTGGCTTACCACTCCCTAAAGACTGATTAAAGCTCACAAGTTTTGTTTCGCAGCACATACTGTCCAATGAAGAGCTGAACAGTCATCTCTTTGATACCTCCATGTTAATCTAAGGAAACAACACAAATAGTTGGATTCCTATGTTCAGTTGCCAGCTCAGAAGATGTGGTGGATATGACATGTTTGGGTAGGTGATTCTTCACTACCCTTCATACAACATCTAAGTAAGTAGTCACATACTGCTCCTGAATTTGTTCCATGCCCTAAGAAGTTCTGCAGAAAGCTCTTGAGATGCATGTGTGTTGATGTCTGTGTCCACAGGTATACCAACATTTGGCTATTTAAGAAGCCGAGTCTACTGTCTCACACACTTAGTAGTCCACAAAGCTGAGACAAGTGCACAGACTATGGACTGAATGTCTGTGTTGGGGGGCGTTTAGGAGGTGATTAGGTTGTAAGAGTGGAGCCCTCGTGACTAGGATTGATACCCTTAGAAAGGGACCCCAGAGAGTTCCTGTACCAGTTAGGAAAGAGGGAGAATACAGACATCTATGAGCCAAGTAGCAGGCTGCACCAGATGCCAAATCTGCTGGGGTCTAGATTTTGGACGTTTGAGCCTCCAGAATATGTGAAATCTGTTTATTTTATAGTAAGTCACAAAGCCTATGGCATTGGGTTCTAACAGCCTGAATGGTCTAAGACAGCCTATTGGCTTGTTTTTACGTTGAGAAGTTAAGTCTTCTTTGGAAAGTGAGACAAATGAAGTGTTTATTTGATTCAGCTTCTATTTCCGGGACTGCTAGAAGACGAGGGAGATGAAAAGCACTTTTTCATCAAGAAAAGTGCATGTGAGATGGCAGGGACTATTCTCTTCCTCTTATGCCAGGATTTTGACTTGACACAGGTGGGCTTTCTTTCTACCATCCTTCTCACGCCCTCTTATATTTCTCCTGGCTCATGATTCAAAGGCCATTAACTGAGCCATTCCTGTGTCTCATGCACTGCATTAAGCAACGACAATACAGATATGACAGACAATGATTTCATTTCCCCCTAGAGGATCTTGGTGTCATAGTAGAATATGCATGCAAACTCACTAAACTTCAGTATAATTCAAAATACAATTGTGGCCCAAATGATCCTTAAGCTGTCTTTTCTAGAATATTGCAGCAGAGTCTCTGAGGATGATTAAGTGTCCTTTAGTGGGAGTAGATGGGGAAAACCATTCAGGAAGAGTGAGCAGCTTAAGGAAATCCAAGAAGGCACTTGATTCAGTGATAGGGGTGAGGATGAGGGACTGCTGCTGCTGCTGCTGCTAAGTCGCTTCAGTTGTGTCCAACTCTGTGCGACCCCATAGACGGCAGCCCACCAGGCTCCCCCGTCCCTGGGATTCTCAAGGCAAGAATACTAGAGTGGGTTGTCCTTTCCTTCTCCAGTGCATGAAAGTGAAGAGTGAAAGTGAACTCGCTCAGTCGTGTCCGACTCCTTGCGACCCCATGGACTGTAGCCCACCAGGCTTCTCCATCCATGGGATTTTCCAGGCAAGAGTACTGGAGTGGGGTGCCATCACCTTCTCCGATGAGGGGCTATAGGTAGTTTAAGTTGAGAGTAAGGAAGGAATAACGGAGAAGGCAATGGCAAGCCACTCCAGTACTCTTGCCTGGAAAATCCCATGGATGGAGAAGCCTGGTGGGCTGCAGTCCATGGGGTCGCTAGGGGTCGGACACGACTGAGCGACTTCACTTTTCACTTTCACACATTGGAGAAGGAAATGGCAACCCACTCCAGTGTTCTTGCCTGGAGAATCCCAGGGACAGGGGAGCCTGGTGGGCTTCCGTCTATGGGGCCACACAGAGTCGGACACGACTGAAGTGACTTAGCAGCAGCAGCAAGGAAGGAATAAAGAAGATAATGTTAGAGACGCAGGTGGGTACCAAATCATGGACTATCAGTTTACTCATTTTGAGTCAACAACTATTCACTGGCCACCCAATACACCAAGTGATATTCATTAGGAGACAACTTGTAAACAGGTTGGTTAAGACTTCTGACCTCAAGGAATTGAATTAGAATTGGTGGGACAGCTGAAGCAACAATACAATAAATTAATAAAATGTATATTGTAACAAGTGTTCAGATTCATCATCAGTCCTTCCAGTGAGTATTCAGGGTTGATTTTCCTTAGGATTGATTGGTTTGGTCAATGTTGCTGAAGCTTCAATAGTTTGGCCACCTGATGTGAACATCCAACTCACTGGAAAAGACCCTGATGCTGGGAAAGAGAAAAGGCAAAAGCAGAAGAGGGTGGCAGAGGATGAGATGATTGGAAGGAAACACTGATTCAGTGGAAAACGAACTTGGGCAAACTCCAAGAGACGGTGACAGACAGGGAAGCCTGGTGTGCTGCAGTCCATGGGGTTGCAAAGAGCTGGACGTGACTTAGCAACTGAACAACAACAAAAAGTTTTCAGCAGGAATGCAAGTGCTAGAGTAATACTGGTGCATTTACTTTAAAAAGAAGACAAGAGAGGCAAGATAGGTGATTTTTAAGTTGTGACCTGAAAGGTGAGGACACTATGGCAAGTAACAGGGCAGGTGTAAAGGCCCTGAGGCAGGGAAGACCTGGAGTGTTAGAACTGTGCTTCTCAAACTTGAATGTGCCAGCAAATCCCTTGAAAACCTTGCTAAAATGCAATTTCTGATTTACTCAGCCTGGGGTGGGCTTGAGAGTCTGAATTTTAAACAAGCTCCCACGTGATGGTCCAGGTCTGGAAACCACACTTTAAGGCCAACATGTTAGAGGAAAGAAGTCACAGGGTTTGTCTGGAGCTTCATGGTAAGGGTAACAACACTCTCTAGGAGAGTGTCAGGATGCATAAGGTCAGCTCAAGACTGTCAAATGTCCCATTTGAAAGGATATGTTTAGAAGAAATTTTATATTTTGTCCTCCTTTCTTGGGGCAGGAGTGTAGTGAATGTGGGAGGATCTTCCAGAAACATAAAAGAAAGGCCACTTGATCAAATTTCCTTTTGCTAACAACAGATCTCCGGAGAAGGCAATGGCAAGCCACTCCAGTACTCTTGCCTAGAAAATCCCATGGATGGAGGAGCCTGGTAGGCTGCAGTCCGTGGGGTCGCTAAGGGTCGGACACGACTGAGCGACTTCACTTTCACTTTTCACTTTCACACATTGGAGAAGGAAGTGGCAACCCACTCCAGTGTTCTTGCCTGGAGAATCCCAGGGAGGGGGGAGCCTGGTGGGCTTCCGTCTATGGGGTCACGCAGAGTCGGACACGACTGAAGTGACTTGGCAGCAGCAACAATAGATCTCATGGAGAACAAACAACTGGTGTATTCTAACTTGAGCTTTTGTATCTATGGAATGCTTTTAGCAGGATGTACTTAGTCTGTCTGGGGTGGATTTTGATAAATAACTCTGGAGTCAGTCAATTTATAGCGTATGAGTCCCTGGAAAACATCATGAAGCTGTGTACCTAAGTTTAAAATAATAATGTTTCATGACTAAAACAGTTCTCACTTTTGTATACAGACCCATATATTACTTAAAGATTTAATTTATTATCCTGGGCCGAAGTATGAACTTAGGCAAGAAAGGATCTGGGGAGTGACACTTATACTTCTGGACCTCTCCCAAATTTTCCTGTATCTACAATTACTTTTAATTCTGGAATTAGGAGAAACATTGATTACTGTGAAGGGCTGAACAGTGCCCTCCTCAAATTCCTACGTTGCCACTCTAACCCTGCAAAACAACTGGAGACAGAGGCTTTAAGGAGATGCCTCCAGAACTACGAGGAAACAAATGTTTGTTGCTGAAGCCACCCTATCTGTGTATTCTGTTAGAGCAGTCCCAGCTGACTGGTACACCGGGTAAGACCACCAATGCAAATCACATTTGACAATCTAATCCTTTGTGCTCACTCAGCTATGCAGACGAGCTGAGAAATGATCCCAGAAATGATGGATGTCTTAAAGCAATGGTCCTCTGCCCAGGACTTGCTGGGAGCTTTAGAAACATATCCATGCCCAGCCTCCACCCAGAGGGATTCTGAGTTAATTGCTTAGGGATGGGTCCCAGCCATTAGGCATATTCACAGATTGATGGTGATATCAGTTGGCGATCTTCCTGGCATTATAAGAACGAATCCCAAACTGCAATCTTTGAAGTCTCATCCATGGAGCAGACATGCTGCCTGGGACCCTTTCCCAGCTGGGACTCCAGCTAAGCTATGACACGGGACTTCCCAGCGCCATTTAAATCTGGATGTTGGTCAAAACCCAGTTTGGTGATATATTCTCTGCTCTCTCTCTCTTTTCTTTTAATGTTAGTATATTGAAAATAAGCTAGATAATTCTCTAATACATATTTGTATTACGTATTTGTATATAACAAGTGGCTTATTTTGTTAACAAATCCTCTGAATCTGAGACAAAAGTGAAAACTTTCCTCAAAACACACATGCGTTTTCTTATATGCACATATTCTTATAAGACACATATTCTGAAATGCATTAAGAAGTCTGAAACAGTGGGTTAAATTGTTTTTAAAGATGCTCCTGGAGAATCCAGAGGGACAGTAAGTACCATGTCTATAAATAAAAGTGAGACATGAACATTGGATTTGTCTTTCTTCAGACTTGATAGGTGATAAATAAGAAGTAAAGCCTCCCTTTCCTTCAAACTTCCCAGTGTCCACTGTCAAAGCATCTGACTTTGCCCTGGATGAGCAGCCAAGCACTCTGTAAGCGCCACAGGATCCTATTAAGGCTCTGAGCACCAGGCCCCTTGGTAATTGCCCATTTGAATGAAAAAAGTAACTGTTAATAAATGGGAGTTACTGAAAGGCACTCTCCAAGCTTTCTTGCCAACCTACACATTTCTATGATAAGCCATTTGTTCACAGCTCAATTATTTTGTGATGTTTGATTAAACAAAATCAGCCCCCAAATAACTCTATTAGGGTTAATTGACATCTTCTCACAGGAAAATTAACCACTTTTTTGGTTATGCTTTTAATAACAAGCCTCCCAGATTGCAGTGGCCATATCTAAACACAATGCTTGAGGACTGCTTCGAAGATTGAAGGCAACCTTTCAGATCGCTTCTGCAAAAGAGTTACCGTGTCAGCAGATCAAACAATTATTCAGCCTAATAGACAGTGCTGCAATATTCATAAGACTTGGCAGCTAGGACTTAACTATTAAAGCGTCGTAATTAGTTTCTTAATCCGGGGCTTGAAATTGATAATAGTTTAATGCTCAGACTATGTCAATAACATTGAGGCAACACAATTCACTGAAATGTACGAACCCCTAATTCTCTTACTAAATACATGAGATGGAGATGAAATTACCTTGGGCTTGTGTCAGATAAATAAGCTGCTGGACATAATAACGGACCATTAATAACAATAACAGTGATGACTATTGTTACTTTTTTGTTGCCTTCCTTCCAAGCAGGTTAATTGCACTGAAATTGTGGAATTCTCCCATCACTCAGAAGCCCTACATCAATGTCAGGTGCCCTTTTCTTTTCCTTTCTGAATACCAGGTCAGTATTGTGATGTGCAAAACTTCTTGAGACCTAAAACTTACCCAGAGAATGGTTTATTTAGCTACAAACTATCAAAAAGATTTGCACTTGTCAACAGTACAATTTTTATGATTGAACATTCAATCTATGCCAGGTATTAAATACACTCTATCCATGCAACGAGTTGACTCACTGGAAAAGACTCTGATGATGGGAAAGGTTGGGGGAGGGAGGAGAAGGGGACGACGGAGAATGAGATGGCTGGATGGCATCACCAACTCTGTGGACGTGAGTTTGAGTGAACTCCGGGAGTTGGTGATGGACAGGGAGGCCTGGCATGCTGTGATTCATGGGGTCGCGGAGAGTCAGACACGACTGAGCGACTGATCCCTCAGTTCAGTTCAGTTCAGTTGCTCGGTCGTGTCCGGCTCTTTGCGACCCCATGAATCACAGCACGCCAGGCCTCCCTGTCCATCACCAACTCCCGCAGTTCACTCAAACTCATGTCCATCGAGTCGGTGATGCCATCCAGCCATCTCATTCTCTGTCGTCCCCTTCTCCTCCTGCCCCCAATCCCTCCCAGCAGCAGAGACTTTTCCAGTGAGTCAACTCGTCACATGAGGTGGCCAAAGTATTGGAGTTTCAGCTTTAGCATCAGTCCTTCCAATGAACACCCAGGACTGGTCTCCTTTAGAATGGACTGGTTGGATCTTCTTGCAGTCCAAGGGACTCTCAAGAGTCTTCTCCAACACCACAGTTCAAAAGCATCAATTCTTTGGTGATCAGCTTTCTTCACAGTCCAACTCTCACATCCATACATGACCACCGGAAAAACCATAGCCTTGACAAGACGGACATTGGTTGGCAAAGTAATGTCTCTACTTTTTAATATGCTATCTAGGCTGGTCATAACTTTCCTTCCAAGGAGTAAGTGTCTTTTAATTTCATGGCTGAAATCACCACCTGCAGTGATTTTAGAGCTCCCCCAAATAAAGTCTGACACTGTTTCCACTGTTTCCCCATCTATTTTCCATGCAGTGATGGGACAAGATGCCATGATCTTAGTTTTCTGAATGTTGAGCTTCAAGCCAACTTTTTCACTCTCCTCTTTCACTTTCATCAAGAGGCTTTTAGTTCCTCTTCACTTTCTGCCATAAGGGTGGTGTCATCTGCATATCTGAAGTGATTGATATTTCTCCTGGCAATCTTGATTCCAGCTTGTGATTCTTCCAGCCCAGCGTTCCTCATGATGTACTCTGCATATAAGTTAAATCAGCAGGGTGAGAATATACAGCCTTGACGTACTCCTTTTCCTATTTGGAACCAGTCTGTTGTTCCATGTCCAGTTCTAACTGTTGCTTCCTGACCTGCATACAGGTTTCTCAAGAGGCAGGTCACGTGGTCTGGTATTCCCATCTCTTTCAGAATGTTCCACAGTTTATTGTGATCCACACAGTCAGAGGCTTTGGCATAGTCAATGAAGCAGAAATAGATGTTTTTCTGAACTCTCTTGCTTTTTCCATGATCCAGCGAATGTTGGCAATTTGGTCTCTGGTTCCTCTGCCTTTTCTAAATCCAGCTTGAACATCTGGAAGTTCACGGTTCACGTATTGCTGAAGCCGGGCTTGGAGAATTTTGATGACTTTACTAGTGTGTGAGATGAGTGCAATTGTGCAGTAGCTCGATCATTCTTTGGCATTGCCTTTCTTTGGGATTGGAATTAAAACTGACCTTTTCCAGTCCTGTGGCCACTGCTGAGTTTTCTAAATTTGCTTGCATATTGAGTGTAACACTTTCACAGCATCATCTTTCAGGATTTGAAATAGCTCAACTGGAATTCCATCACTTCCACTAGCTTTGTTCGTAGTGATGCTTTCTAAGGCCCACTTGACTTCACATTCCAAGATTAAAAAGCATGCAATGGGGGCTTCCTTGGTGGCTCAGTGGTAAAGAATCCACCTGCCAATGCAGGAGACATGGGTTTGTTCCCTGATCAGGGAAGATCCCACATGCCATGGAGCAACTAAGCCTGCACGCCACAACTGCCCAGCCTGTGTGCTCTAGAGCCTGGGAACCACGACTGCCAAGCTCTGCGCTACAACTACTGATTGAAGCCCATGTGTTCTGGAGCCCTTGCTCTACAAAAACAAAAGCCACCACAATGCACTGTGAGCAGAGAGTGGCCCCTGCTTGCCACAACTAGAGAAAAGCCTGCATAGCAACGAAGACTCAGCACAGCCAAAAATAAAAAATTAAATAAAGTATACACACACACACACACACACACACACACTAAACAACACGTAAGGTAAGAATTATTTCCTGTACTCTGTGAATAAGGAAACTCGGGCTCAGGTAGTATGAATCTGAGTCCATAATTTTTTTATGTACATCTTGGTGCCTTTCAAGCCACAAAAATAATGGATTTTTGAAAGTGTATTTCGTTACTCATCTTCTAAAAACTTAAGAGGTGCATAATCACAGACAATGAAAAGCTGGTCCCCTTTCCATTCTTACAACCAACTTTGTGGAGGCAAATGACCTCAGCAGTCTCCTGTTTGTGTTTTAGTGTGTTTGTGAAAATATCCTCATTAATTGCATTGCTTATGTTAATGTCTCTCTCTGTGTGCATGTATGTGTGTGTTTTCCAGGAGACACAAGAAGAAAAATAAAGAAGAGCTGAGGGGTTCAAAACGGCAATCATTAAATATTGATCCTGCTTCTTTGTAAGAATTGTTTTCTTCCTCACCCAGCTCTGTAGCCCTCTGAGGTTATGTGCAAATAGGAAGAGAGTGGCTACGTTTGGAAATTGCTGGCTTAAGGGAACACAAAGGAGTTTTGCATATTCATGACCCTGTTCAGAATTCCTAATATTACTAATTACAAATTATTTGAAGACTGTTAAGGAGCTCAAGTCTCTTACTCTTACCAAGTCTGTTTAATTTTGACCTTTGGTTACTGTGTTCATGGGCAGAATTAAGTTTCTCAAGATAGCAAAGAGTTTTCACTACTCAGATCCGTGTTTATATACTCTCTCCTCTCCCTGTTTCCCTTCTCTTCATCTCCCCTTCATCAATCTTCTCTCCAGCCTGTACTTGCCAGAGCACATCTGCAGCTCTATATGTCCCTGACCCTGGTCAGAGTAAATATCTTGTTCAGACACAGCTCAGATCCCGTCACGTGCACACCGCCGTCCCAAACCTCTTCCTCCATAAACCCAGGACATCTTGTTTCATCCCTCATTGTGGGCCTATAACCAACACCTTCCTAGGCAATCACTGTAAATTTCTTGAGAGCCAGAATTCCATGCTGTTTCTCAGAAAACCAACATCAAGTAGATACAGGTGAAATATTTTGTACTGGAAAAGTCTGTAGAAGATTGTGGTTTCACAAAAACCTGTGATCAAAACCATATTTTTCTTATCATTAATTGTATGTTCTCAGGACTCCCCCAGTAGCAAAGCTGGTAACTAATCCGACTGCAATGTAGGAGACCCTAGTTTGATTCCTGGGCCTGAAAAAGGGATAGGCTACCCACTCCAGAATTCTTGGGCTTCCCTGGTGGCTCATCAGTAAAGAATCTGCCTGCAATGCGGGAGACCTGGGTTGGATCCTTGGGTTGGGAAGATCCCCTTGGGGATGGCATGAAAACCCACTCCAAGTATTCTTGCCCGGAGACTCCCATAGATAGAGGAGCCCAGCAGGTTAACTCCATGGAGTCACAAAGAGTCAGTAATGACTGAGCAACTAAGCATAGCACAGCACAGGCCCATCAGCAGATTTTTCAGGACCTTTTTCTGAGCTGATAGATGAGGGTGGTGTCTGCCTTACAAGGTTACTAGAAAGATAAACCAAGATACATTAAAAACACTCCAAATGTAGGAGATGGTGAAGACATAGTAATTTATTTCCTTTTCTTTCTTTCCACAATATATTTTTTTGTAAATCGACAAATGATGGCATATGTTCTAAACTTCAAAACTACTCCATGCTTTCCCTCACCAGATCTGGCACCATGCCTGTGGATGGCAAGGCTTTCAATGCAAATCAGGAAGTCAGAATCCTTGGAGAGTCTCATTGGACACTCCATCCTTCTCGTCTTCCACATGTGATCCGTTGTCAAGTCCAGTAGATTTCACCATCTAAGTGCCTGCCAGAGCTGCCTACATTTCTCATTGTCTACCTCCATCCCCCAGACACTGAGCTCTCTTCATTTCTCAGGAAGCCTTGACAATAGAAGAACCTCTTCTCTGGCCTGCACAATCCACCCCACCCTCAAGACCCAGCAATCTTCTCTAGAGGCAAATCTGACCTAGTCACAGCAGCCCCGCACATCTCTGCTCAAAGTCCTTACATGGATTTTCAATGCTCTGTAGTGAAAGCCCATAATTCACGTGGCAGCCTCCAGCAGCACCTGCCCTTCTGGCCTCACCCATACAACACGGTCCCCTGGTGTTCAGTTGTTCAGTCGTGTCCAACTCTTTGTGACCCCATGAACCGCAGGATGCCAGGCCTCCCTGTCCATCACTAGTTCCCAGAGTTTAACCAAACTCATGTCCATTGAGTCAGTGATGCCATCCAACCATCTCATCCTCTGTTGTCACCTTCTCCTCCTGCCTTCAATCTTTTCCAACATCAGGGTCTTTTCAAATGATCAGCTCTTTGCCTCTGGTGGCCAAAATATTGGAGTTTTATCCTCAACATCAGTCCTTCCAATGAACACCCAGGACTGATCTCCTTTAGGATGGACTGGTTGGATCTCCTTGCAGTACAAGGGACTCTCAAGAGTCTTCTCCAACACCACAGTTCAAAACCATCAATTCTTTGGCACTCAGCTTTATAGTCCAACTCTCACATCCATACGTGACTACTGGAAAAACCATAGTCTTGACTAAACAGACCTTGGTTGGCAAAGTAATGTCTCTGCTTTTTAATATGCTGTCTAGGTTGGTCATAACTTTCCTTCCAAGCAGTAAGCGTCTTTTAATTTCCTGGCTGCAATCAGCATCTGCAGTGATTTTGGAGCCCAAAAGAATGAAGTCTGACACTGTTTCTACTGCTTCTCCATTTATTTGCCATGAAGTGATGGGACTGGATGCCATGATCTTTGTTTTCTGAATGTTGAGCTTTAAGCCAACTGTTTCACTCTCCTCTCTCTTTCATCAAGAGGCTCTTTAGTTCTTCTTCACTTTCTGCCATAAGGGCGGTGTCATCTGCATATCTGAGGTTATTGGCATTTCTCCCAGCAAACTTGATTCCAGCTCGTGCTTCATCCAGCCCAGCGTTCCTCATGATGTACTCTGCATAGAAGTTAAATAAGCAAGGTGACAATATACAGCCTTGACAAACTCCTTTTCCTATTTGGAACCAGCCTGTTTTTCCATGTCCAGTTCTAACTGTTGCTTCCTGACCTGCATACAGGTTTCTCAAGAGGCAGGTCAGGTGGTCTGGTAGTCCCATCTCTTTCAGAATTTTCCAGTTTACTGTGATCCACACAGTCAGAGGCTTTGGCATAGTCAATAAAGCAGAAATAGATGTTTTTTCTGGAACTCTATTGCTTTTTCCATGATCCAGTGAATGTTGGCAATTTGATCTCTGGTTCCTTGTCTTTTCTAAAACCGGCTTGAACATCTGGAAGTTCATGGTTCACAGAATTGCTGAATACTGGCTTGGAGAATTTTGAGCATGACTTTACTAGCATGTGAGATGAGTGCAATTGTGTGGTAGTTTGAGCATTCTCTGGCATTGCCTTTCTTTGTTTGGAATGAAAATTGACCTTTTCCAGTCCTGTGGCCACTGCTGCGTTTTCCAAATTTGCTGACATTATTAGTGCAGCACTTTCATAGCATCATCTTTTAGGCTTTGAAATAGCTCAATTGGAATTCCATCACCTCCACTAGCTTTGTTCATAGTGATACTTTCTAAGGCCCACTTGACTTCACATGCCAGGATGTCTGGCTATAGGTGAGTGATCACACCTGATTATCTGGGTTGTGAAGATCTTTTTTGTATCATTCTGTGTATTCTTGCCACCTCTTCTTAATATCTTTTGCTTCTGTTAGGTCCCCTGAGCTTTCTTCAAAGGCTCACCCACATTTGAGTCCTTTGAGCACATTCTGCTCCCTCTGATGGACGGCTTCCTTCCCCTTGTGCCTGGACAACTCCTGCTCCGCTGTTGGGCCGTCAGCTCCTGGGCCACCTCTTCAAGGAAGGTATTCCTCATCACCCATGTCAGTGAAGTCGCCTTGCAATGGACACTTACAGCTCCATTCATTGTTATGATGCCACTAGATACTGTATGTGAGTGCGCATTGGACTGTCATCTGTTCTTCCTGCCAGGTGGTAGGTTCACTGAGGGCAGGGACAGTGTTTGTTTATCATATGTCCTCATCAGCCAGCACAGTGCTGGGCATGACACAGACAGCCAATAAAGACGAAAGTCAAATGCCACGCCTTTTGAACCCTGCTTCATAGACGTGAAGATAATTCCAACATACAGCCCAGTCTAAGCCGTGTCAAATGACAGTGCTACTTTAAGAACTTCATCTAGAAATTAATTTTATAAAGTTTAACAATACTCCTGGCCCTTGCAGAGTGTGCCTTTTTTGTGGGTAGAAGGGGCAGTTTTCTGACTACATGGAGGGCCAGCTACATCAGTGACAGGAGTCTGAGCTGGTTCTGCTGATCACAAAAGGGAAACGTTTAGCAGGCTGATGACTCGAGGAGCAGCTAGTCATTCCACTGTGATTCTACTCAACTCTCGGTGTTTGCCTCCAATCTAAGTGCCAGTCTGGAAACTATTTGCCAATTTAAGATTCCTACTGCCAAACACAAGACCTGGAATATACGCAGTCATCATAATGTTTTAATTTCCCATGACAGGTTACACAGATTGTTAGGACAAAATGGAACCTTGGAGAAAAGCAAGTTGGAAACATATTATTTAAAACAGGGTAAAGAAACAACAAAATTTGCAAAACTTGAGTTAAAATTAAAACCATACATCTACCAGGATCCAGAGACCTAGTTCGGAGGCAGGCATGGGGAGCCTGATATAACCAGGGAAATTACCAGAAGGGAGGAGACTAGGCTATTCCAGTACTAGTGAGCAAAGCGCCAGGTGAGGAGGGAATGGAAGGTATGGCACCAAAGAGTTAGACAACAGTATTTTCTGCCCCACGGGCTTAACATTTTAATGCCTTCAGGTTTTGCCTTATCATTACTAATGATGACCACAATGATAATTTAACTGTACCAACGTACTTAGAATAAACCAGTGAGCTAACCCTGTGCTAAATGTTCTTGAAGTGCACTGGTTATTTCATTTGCTTTCTCAGAACTCTCTATTATTTTTGCCCACATTTAATAGCTGAGAAGAGTGAAGCATCAGTTCAGTTCAGTCCAGTTCAGTCACTCAGTCGTGTCCAACTCTTTGCGACCCCATGAATCACAGCACGCCAGGCCTCCCTGTCCATCACCAAGTCCCGGGGTTCACTCAAACTCACGTCCATCGAGTCAGTGATGCCATCCAGCCATCTCATTCTCTGTTTTCCCCTTCTCCCCCCGCCCCCAATCCCTCCCAGCATCAGGATCTTTTCTAGTGAGTTAACTCGTCGCATGAGGTGGCCAAAGTATTGGGAGTTTCAGCTTTAGCATCAGTCCTTCCAAAGAACACCCAGGATTGATCTCCTTTAGAATGGACTGGTTGAATCTCCTTGCAGTCCAAGGGACTCTCAAGAGTCTTCTCCAGCACCACAGTTCAAAAGCATCAATTCTTTGGCACTCAGCTTTCTTCACAGTCCAACTCTCACATCTATACATGACCACTGGAAAAACCATAGCCTTGACTAGACGGACCTTTGTTGGCAAAGTAATGTCTCTGCTTTTTAATACACTGTCTGCAAAACTAAACACAAGGTCCCCAGCTGGCAAGTGGAAGAGCCAGGAGAGGACTCAGTCAGTATACCTCCAGAATCTAGGGTCTTAACAAAGACTCTTTATGGGTAATGCCATCCCTGACCACCTGGTTCTCTCCTGCCATCTCCTCTGTGTCAGAAAACAACTAGAGTTTCTTCTAGGCACCTGGGTGGACCACGTATCTGGGCATCTCTTGAATTTACATTATAAATTGTAGCAGAGTGAGCCATCGGCAGGCTTGTCTGCTGGCTGGACACAGAGAAGGGCAGGGCTTAGAGAAAGAGTCTGGACCCTGAAAAGATTGAAGAAGGACAAAGTCCCTTCTATATCCACCTCAACCCAATGCCCCACTGTTGAACTACACTGGATTGTGACAAGCAAGAGGCACACTTTCATGATGCTAAGCTGCTGAGATGCTCAGGTGGGCTCCTTACTGTGATTAACTCAACAGAGCTGGTCTCCTCCACAACAACGTCACTGTTACAACCTTATTTCACTAGTATGTTACTGACTGAGTGGTGCGTTCTTTGCTCAATTTTAAGCTCCCTGAGGTCAGGGGCCAAATCTCTTTTCTCCACCACTTTAGCTGCTGCTGCTGCTAAGTCGCTTCAGTCGTGTCTGACTGTGTGCGACTCCATAGATGGCAGCCCACCAGGCTCCCCCATCCCTGGGATTCTCCAGGCAAGAATACTGGAGTGGGTTGACATTTCCTTGCTCAAGAGGTTAAAGCTTCTGCCTCCAATGCGGGAGACCCGGGTTCGATCCCTGGGTCGGGAAGATCCCCTGGAGGAGGAAACAGTAACCCACTCCAGTATTCTTACCTGGAGAATCCCATGGATGGAGAAGCCTGGTAGGCTACAGTCCACGGGGTCGCATAGAGTTGGACACGACTGAGCGACGGAACAGAACACAGAACAGAGCATAGGAAAAGCCCAACCTCTGGCAAACATGTGATCAGATTTTTCAGATCAAGGTTGGGAGGCTGAGGAGTGACTACAAGTTATCAGGGACACTGGGTCACAAAGCGTTTCCTCCCCCATGACATGTGACTTCATGGAACAGAACATAGTTCAAGAACCAATAGTGCTAGTGTCTGCAAACATTTACTTAAATGGAAACCTTAGGTTCAAAGAGAGAATATTCTTCTCCGAGAGGTCAATTTGTATGCAATTAGAACACAGTACCAAGGGCTGTCCCTAGATCTGGCAAAGCTCTGTCTGGTGTGATTCATGATGGCTTTGAATGGAGGGCACAGACCTAGGAAGCTGCAAGGAGGTCCCTGTCCCCACCCTGTGGGGCCACCTTCCTTCAATTGAGTTTTGGAAAAGAGATTAAGAACTAAATCCACCTTCAAGGTGGGTCTGCAGTCCCTTCCTGCTATTATAGCCTCCTTGATATGATACAATATATGAATAAAAAGAAAAATCTTGTGTCAGAAAGCCTACTGTGGTCCAGACATTATGCTAATATTATTTACCTTAGTCCCCAGTCAATCCTCCGAGATGATCTTAACAGTAATAACAGGGAAAATACTAAGGCGAGGTCACATTTACTGTATAAGTATTATGAATGAGGCACAGGAATCATCCTACGTGCTTGATACATTATTACATTTAATTATTACAACAGATTTATGAAGTTAATGTCAAGAACTATAAAGCTTCTGGGATTTGACCCGACCTACGTGGTGCTGGAGAAGACTCTTGAGAGTCCCTTGGGCTGCAAGGAGATCCAACCAGTCCATTCTAGAGGAGATCAATCCTGGGTGTTCATTGGAAGGACTGATGCTAAAGCTGAAACTCCAATACTTTGGCCACCTCATGCGACGAGCTGACTCACTGGAAAAGACTCTGATGCTGGGAGGGATTGGGGGCGGGAGGAGATGGGGATGACAGAGAATGAGATGGCTGGATGGCATCACCGACTCGATGGACATGAGTTTGAGTGAACTTCGGGAGTTGGTGATGGACAGGGAGGCCTGGCGTGCTGTGATTCATGGGGTCGCAAAGAGTCGGACACGACTGAGCGACTGAACTGAACTGAACTATCAAGTTAGCCTGCCACAGTCTTGGGGACACTGCAGAAGATATGTGACTCCTGGGTTACGTCCTTACAAAGGCTGTTTACTATTCACAGTCATAGCAAGAGCCAGAGTCATTTGCACTGGTTTCCCAAGCCCCACTTCCACAGGGCAAGGTGTAGACAGCCAGATGGATGCTGCACATGCTCTGGGTTGCATTCTAAGCACAGAACCCTAATTTCAGGAAACTCCAGTATCTTACAGGGCCGACACGCAAACCTGTTCAAGCTCTGCCATGGACAGAGATGTTATTTTCATTATCTGGGGCAGAACACAAATCCATCCCATATTCCATATAAGGAGAATCTTATCACTACCTTCTAGAGTGTTCTCTATATAAATATCCTTGAAAAAAATAGTCTGAAATAAAAGCTGAATTTATCTGTTCACAAAAACGTGCCGAAATGTGAGAGATCCATGGAGATCTGTTTCAACCATTTCACACATTTGTTAACAGGACCAGTGTCATTAAATGATTCACCCAGCCAACTAACTCATAACTAGGAAGATGATAAGGGATTTCAACCATGGTCAGATTAGCTCTACATGTCACACTCCCAGCCACTAAGCAACAGTGCTTCCAGGTTTCTTTGAGCAGGAGACTAAGAATTAGAGGAGTAAGCAGATGAAGGCTGTAAGTGTATGAGTGAACTGAGATTTGATCCACAGCATCCAACTCGAGACCAGGTCATCTCGCCCTGACACCACAGCTACTGACCAAACACCAGACCCCCTATGAGTTTGTTGGGAGACCCAGGGCATTTCAAGAGAAGCAAAGAAAGTGAAGAAAGGTATGGAGAGAACAGGAAGCACCATTTGCTAAGGTGAGGGGAGGAGGCCCCGTGGTGGAGGAAGCAGAGGAACACCAGGAGAGGGATGGATGGATGGACAGAGGGAAGGAAGGAGAAAGGGAGGGAGTGGCCAGGCCTGACTTTGGAGGCTGATTTTAACTTCATTGTCTTCAGGCCCTGAGAAGTCATCTGATTCAAAATGGAGGTATCTACATGGACAGACATTTTGGGGAGGGACCTGCCTCCTCTTCTCAGATTAGCAAACCTGCCTGCACCACGCCACACTGTGACTGCCTCCCCTCCATCCATTTGAGAGCTGAGCATGATGGAAGAGCAACAAAGATTAGATGGCGCCAGCCATCAGATACAGGCTTTGTCCTAGTAGACTTGTGAGGTGAGGTCTACAGGCTTTCTAATGAATCAAACAACTCCCACAAAGGAGATAAAACTCAACTTTCAAGAGATCATGACATCTGGTCCCATCACTTCACAGCAAGTAGAAGGGGAAAAAAGTGGAAACAGTGATAGATTTCTTTCTTCTTGGGCTCCAAAATCACTTTGGATGGTGACTGCAGCCATGAAATTAAAAGACACTTGCTCCTTGGAAGAAAAGCTATGACAAACCTAGAGAGTGTATTAAAGAGCAGAGACATCACTTTGCCGACAAATGTCTGTCCAGTCAAAGCTATGGTTTTCCAGGAGTCATAGATGTGAGAGTTGAACCATAAAGAAGGCTGAGCCCTGAAGAATTTATCCTTTCAAACTGTGGTGTTGGAGAAGACTCTTGAGAGTCCCTTGGGCAGTAAGGAGATCAAACCAGTCAATCCTAAAGGAAATCAACCTTAATATTCATTGGAAGGACTGATGCTGAAGGACTGATGTCGAAGCTGAATCTCTAATACTTTGGCCACCTGACGAGAAGGACTGCCTCATTCAAAAACACCCTGATGCTGGGAAAGATTGAAGGCAAAAGGAGAAGGACATGGCAGAGGATGAGACAGTTAGATAGCATCACTGACTCAATGGATATGAATTTGAGCAAACTGCAGGAGATAGTGAAGGACAGGGATATCTGGCGTGCTGCAGTCCATGGGATCATAAAGAGTTGGGCATGACTTAGAGACTTAACAACAACAACACAGATGAAAATGCGCAAAGGATAGGAACAGATAACACATTCAGAATACATATATAAAGCAAGCCAGATAAAAAGAAATGAGAATGGCTACTGAACATATGAAAAGAGCTCCCTGTCACTCAGAATGAAGTGAACTAGGAATTAAATGCTCTGGATACACCATTGTTCAGCTGTCAGATTGGCAAAACCCAAAACTCTGACCACTCATTCACTATGTTGGATTGTGGGGAAACAGGTACCCCTTAGGCTGCTAGCATTACAAAAAGTTAGCTGTCATTGTACTATGCAATAGCAAAAGACTGGATACAATCCAGGATCAGCAACTAAGCAACTGATTAAATAAATTAGAGCTCATTTGGTTAATGGGACACTATCCAGGTATTATTTGAAAAAATGAAGGAGCTCTGTATGCACTTATATGGGAAGGTAACCAAAATCTATTATTAATGGAAAAATAGAAAGGTACAGAAGAGTCAGTATATTATTTTACAATTTGTGTAATAAGGGAAAGGATGACAGTCATCAAAATCCATGTTTATATTACGTATATGTGCAAAAAAAGAACCTGAAAGTATGTACAAAAAGAATAGGAATGATACTACTGGTGGGGATGTTAGAAAGATGGCAGACACATTCATAATTTTCTGTAAGTTCTGATTGGGACATCTTAATATATTTCTTTTACAGGTTACATTTAAAAATGCAAACACTAAAAATTTATGATCAAGGATTATCAGTTTTGTAAGATCAAGTCTCAGCACTTAGAAAAGCTGGTCTTCACTAGGCAATTGCAAAATCCTCTGGCACTGTCACTCATGGAAACATTGATTTTGCTATTTGAAAGTACAGTGTGGATTCCACAGCTAGTTGCTGGATTTCTTTTCTCATCTGGCCTTTTGTAAGTAAGGGGCTAAGATTTTTTTTTGTTTTTTTTTTTTCCCTCTCTCTCTACTTGGTTTTCTAGGCAACTTTTGGGAAAATCTTCCTCAAAGTTCTGACTTACGATTGTGCTTCCTAAAAATAGCAAAGATGCTTCAGCTGTACCTAAGCCTTCCTTTCCTCACACACTTGCCTTTTCCTGGAGGTGTGCCTGCATGTTTCTGATAAGCTTTTGGAGGGAAACACCTCAATTTGTAGTATTTGATGATTTCCATGCTATAAATAGACAGTCTCACTTTGCTCATATGATGCCATGAGGTGGCATAGCATACCCTTAAATAGTATTTCCATTATTCAAATGATATAAACAGTCCCAAGCACAGAGGTAATGGTAAATGTAGTGAAATAGTTAGAAATTATAAATTTGAGTATTTATTATTTTTATTATAATTAATTGGAGAAGGAAATGGCAACCCACTCCAGGATTCTTGGCTAGAGAATCCCATGGACTGTAGCCAGGGACTGTGAGAGTGGAACACGACTTACTGACTAAACCACCACCACCATCACCACCAACTGTAAGTCTATGTTGTTTAATAATGGTTGTTTAAAAACTAACCCACTAGTTAGTAGAGAAATGCAAATCAAAACTAGAATGAGGTATTACTTCATACCAGTCAGAATGGCCATCACTACAAGGTCTACAAATAATATGTGCCTGAGAGTGTGTGGAGAAGAGGGAACCCTCCCACACTGTTGGTGGGAATGTAAATTGATATAGCCACTGTGGAAAACAGTATGGAGATTCCTGAAAAAAAAGAAAAAAAAAAACTAGGAATAAAACTACCATATGACCCAGCAATCCCACTACTGGGCTATACCCTGAGGAAACCATAACTGAAAAAGACATGTGGGCCCCAGTGTTCATTGCAGCACTATTTACAACAGCCAAGATTTGGAAGAAACCTGTATCCATGGAAACGAATGGATAAAGAAGTGGTAATGTACATACAATGGAATATTACTCAGCCATAAAAAGAATAAAATAATACCATTTGTGGCGTATAAACCTATAGATTATCATACTAAGTGAAGTCAGAGAAGAAGTATATGATATTACTTATGCATGGAATCTAAAACTTGTTCTAAATTAACTTATTTACAAAATAGAATAAACTCACAGGAATAGGAAACAAACTTATGGTTACCAAAGGGAAAAGTGAGAAGGGGAATAAATTAGGAGTTAGAGATTAAAATATACATACTACTATATATAAAACAAGCAACCAAGAAGGACCTTCTGTATAGCATAGGGAACTACACTCAATATCCTGTAATAACCTATAATGGAAAATAATCTGAAATATATAAAAACGAAGTCACTAATATCCTAGAAATTTAACAGGCAGCCCTCATGAGCTGGTACAAGATGGTAAGAATAAGGTCTCCCATGCAACTGACCAGAGATCTCAAGGGCACATGCTCTTTCTACACTTGGCTCAGAAAGCCAACTTTGGAAATATTGACTAAGACACCCACAGAAGCTGACTGGATGATAACCATCATCCTAATGTACCGAGTCCCACAAAGTTCTAGACACTGTGATAAGTGCTTTTGGTCACAATTTCATTTTACCTTGACATTAACTGTACAAACATTCATCTCCGGGTTCCCAACACAAAAATGAGGGGTAGGGGGCGTGGTTCTTTGGAAGGTGAACGGCCAGCTCTGCAGCCCAAGCCAGATGCAAGCCTGTTCTTAACTCTCCTGTTCTGCTTCTCTAGAAGGTCTTGAAAGTGTAATTTAGATTGAGTTGGACAAATGAGAAGTAATTACAGGTGATCAAGGTAGAGAGAAGAATCGAAGAAATCTCAGACTGAGCAACAGCTAGCCTTGCTTCCTACACTCTCCAGAAAACACATTAAAAAAAATTATGTAAACTGTTTTTGCCTCAGTTTCCCCATTTAGATAAAACCTAGATTTATTTTGGAATATTTCTCTGTCATGCTCTGGGGTGCTGGTTGTGCTGGCTGGAATCACTTAGGATTCTAACTTGACAAACCTTTACCTGTGCTGTTTCCCTCCTTGCCACTTCCATCCATCTCCAGCACTCTCCTTTCCTGGGGTTTCCTTTTGGGATCCACAGTCTGGCCTTTTTTCCCCCTCCAAACTAGCTCTTGAAGAAAAGATCTCTGGCTATCCAAATGAGTAGCCTGACTACAAGTCAACTGCATTTTTAAAAGCCAAAGGAAGGGCAATTCTTAAAATATCTATGTGCCTAGGGGGGCATTTATGCCTATATTTGTTCGATTTCCTCACTGTATTTTTCCTTTGGGTACATGGGGGAACAGATGAAGGAGGAGGATCAGCTCCCAGGCCAGCATTTGACAAACTCTGCTATACTTGGGAACCATCTGGGGGTCTCTAACAAACAGTGATGCCGACCAACAGGGAAGGGTCTTAAGGGCATCATGCAAAGTAAAACAGGTCAGAAAGAGAAAGATAAAACACATAAGATCTCACTGACATGCAGAATTTAAAAAATAAATAAATAAAAATGAACTTGCAGAGAACAGATTGGCAGTTGTCTAAGGTGAGCGGTGAGCAAAATGGGTGAAGAGAGTCCAAAGAAACAAACTTGAGTTATAAAGTAAACAAGTCCCAGGCATGCCATGTAGAACATGGTGACTATAGCTAATAATACTGTATGGCATATTTGAACATTGCTAAGACAATAAATCTGAAGAGTTCTCCTCAAAAGAAAAAATAGTTTGTAACTCTGTGTGAAGACAGATGTTAACAAGGCTTATGTGGTGATCGCTCTGCAATATAGACAAATATCAAGACATGTTGGACACTTGAAACTAATACAATGTCACATGTCCATAATATCGTCAATAAAATAATACTAATACTGGGGTTCCCACCCTTGAATTTCAGGTTTAACTGGTGGGAGGTGGGCCGGGCATTGGGATGTTCTGAAATTCTCTTGGTGACTCTTCTGTGCAGCAAAGTTTGGCAAACACTGATCTAGTTATTGAAACTTCAGCCTGTGGATGCCTGCGTTGGAAAGGGCCCTCTCCCAGGGGCTTTCTCATCAACTTAAGAAGGACAGACTCATTAGTTAATCCTTCAATTAATCAGACTTTCATGGAGCCCCCTTACTACCTGAGGTTTCATGGATTCACGAGGATTCAGATGTGTGAGATTCAGTCTGACTCACTTTCCTAAGGACTCCCTGTTTTTAAACAAAATAAAACAACCTCCCCGCCTCCAAAGAGACTTGCTTTCTAAATAGCATATAACTCAGTTGGCAAAGGAGGATGTTTTTCAACAGCGTATTAAGTTACTCTAACAGAGGCACTTACATGCAAATAATTAATGGACCAATTACAAATTATTTGTTTTTGTTCATTAAGGCAGAACCACAATTTATTAAAGCAGAAACCCAAACAAATGCTCTTATTGTACAAATGATCCATAGTCATTATAGAAAAATTAGAATAGAGAAACTCAACATGTCTGTGGTGAGAAAAATAACACTAGGTTTTTCAGTATTCATTCAGTGGAAAATATGCTTCAGTTCAAGGTCAGTGTTAATTCATGAATTCAGAAGTTCCTGGGGAGAATTTACTTCTTGGGCCGCTTAGCCAAGTCAAGGTCAGCCAAAGGCTTTGTTTCTGCAGAGGACACAGTAGCCTTGAAGTCATGTTAGCTCCATTTCCCAAAGCAAGCTCTTTTGCTTATGTGCTGCTGAGAGGTTTGGGTGGGAAGACCTGAATTATTCAGCGCCACCATTCGGGTAAGTTAATCAGGGACATATCCTGAACCTAGTGCATTGTTTTCCATACTAAATCTCCCTGGCCATCTCCACCCCAGGGCCCTGGTCAGGTCTCTTCAACAAGAAGCCCAATTATGGTCGGAGGGAAGGGCAGATAGATGGCAACATGAAATAGCAAATCCAGTAAAATGCTGAGTGTGAAAAGTATATGAAAGTCCACTGCACTGCTCTTTCAATTTTTCTATGTGTTTGAAAATTTTTGTGATGGACTGCTGAAGAGAAAGGAAAACCTCAATTACCCTATTTCTGTATTTAGACCCTTGCTGCACATGAATTAACAGTGATCGACACTTGTGGTGTGGTCTCAATAAATTTGCGCTAAATGAATAATGATAATGGATAAGAATGAATTAATAATAACAAATAAACAAGGAACCAGACACCAGACACTCTGTTGACTGATTTGTATTCTGTTCCATTCAATCCTCACTTCAAACCTGTGAGGGGGGTGCTGGCATATTCTGTGTTATAAAGAAGGAAACTGAAGCTCGGGGAAGAAAGTTCAGTTCAGTGCAGTCACTCAGTCATTTCCGACTCCCTGAGACCCCATGGATTGCAGCACACCAAGCCTCCCTGCCCATCACCAGCTCCTGGAGTTTACCCAAACTCATGTCCATTGAGTCAGTGATGCCATCCAACTATCTCATCCTCTGTCGTCCCCTTCTCCTCCCACTCTCAATCTTTCCCAGCATCAGGGTCTTTTCAAATGAGTCAGTTCTTTGCATCAGGTGCCCAAAGTATTGGAGTTTCAGCTTCAACATCAGTCCTTCCAGTGAACACCCAGGACTGATCTCCTTTAGGATGAACTGGTTGGATCTCCTTGCAGTCGAAGGGACTCTCAAGAGTCTTCTCCAACACCACAGTTCAAGACCATCAATTCTTGGCACTCAGCTTTATTTACAGTCCAACTTTCACATCCATACGTGACTACTGGAAAAACCATAGTCTTGACTAAACAGACCTTGGTTGGCAAAAAATGTCTCTGCTTTTTAATATGCTGTCTAGGTTGGTCATAACTTTCCTTCCAAAGAGTAGGCGTCTTTTAATTTCTTGGCTGCAATCACCATCTGCAATGATTTTGGAGCCCCCCAAAATAAAGTCTCTCACTCTTTCCACTGTATCCCTATCTATTTCCCATGAAATGATGGGACCAGATGCCATGATCTTTGTTTTCTGAATGTTGAGCTTTAAGCCAACTTTTTCACTCTCCTAGTTCACATTCATCAAGAGGCTCTTTAATTCTTCTTCACTTTCTGCCATAAGGGTGGTATCATCTGCATATCTGAGGTTATTGATATTTCTCCTGGCAATCTTGATTCCAGATTGTGCTTCTTCCAGCCCAGTGTTTCTCATGATGTACTCTGCATATAAGTTAAATAAGCAGGGTGACAATATACAGCCTTGTTGGACTCCTTTTCCTATTTGGAACCAGTCTTTTGTTCCATGTCCAGTTCTAACTGAAGAAAAGGGACTTGATTAAAGAACTGACCCACAGAAAACTCAGACCTCACTCCCTGGCTTCATTATTCTTGTTGTTGAATTATAATACACATCCAGGAAGATACACAGATTGCAAATGTACAGCTGAGAAGTATCCCAAGGTGAGCATATCCATGTAATTTGCATGCAGATTAGGACTTCCCTGGTAGTTCAGTTGGTAGGGAATTGGCCCACAGTGCGGAAGACCTGGCTTTGATCCCCAGGTTGGAAAGATCCCCTGGAGAAGGGAACAGCCACCCACTCCAGTATTCTGTTCTGGAGAATTCCAGTATAATCCATGGGGTCACAAAGAGTCAGACAACTGAGCCACTTTCACTACTAGGGAACAGAACCTCCCAGGAACCCCCAAAGCTCCTCATCCTTGCTTCCAGTCCCCAAATTATCCCCTCTCCTGATGTCTAAAGCCCAGAGATTCAGCTTGTTTGTCCTCATTTTTCTGTGTCTGAACTTCTGGGGCAGAGTTCTCTTTTTGCAAAGTAAGAGCATCCTCATCCCAAAGCCTTTCTGGTGATAAAGGGAGTTTAACTGCTACTCCGATGTGTCAGATGCTTTCTCTTCTGCCTACAGAAGAAGCAGAAGTCAGTCACTGAAATGAGACAGAAAAGGTGCTTGTGAGCAAAGGTATCACGTTCCACTCCTTGGCCAGTGCGGAGGTCACCAGACTCAGAACTGGTCCGATCAAGGATGAGATGAACACTACTTTTCCATTCTCCCTTGCTTGTATTCATTTATTAAACAGTGAACAGACGAGGCAGGTGATACAGAGCAACAGGCAATTAACAGAGGCCCTCAACATTACCAATAGGAGGGTTAGGCATTAACTCATAAGAATAAAGATCGGATGTGATTTTGATCACTGTTATAAGAAGGTTCAGACTGGATTTTAGCAGAAGGAGCAAATACATGCATTTCTTACTATGTAGCCAATATAAGACTAAGCATTTTCTTTACATTCTTCTCAATTAATCTTTTTGTCCATTTATTGACTCACACCTCCTCCCCATCCAATAAATCTCACTGCGCATTTCTTATGTGTCACGTGCTGAGGAAAATTGTAAATAAGACACGTGTTTCTTGCTGATTTCTAGCTTACAATCTGAGATACACGTTCTCAACAGGGGGCAATATTGCCCCCAAGGGGACACAAATAGACTTAAAGGGGTTGGATTCATAAATCTTAGAAAGTTTCATAACCTTTCAAAGGACCACAGTGTACAAACTGATATATAGAATATCTATGGCATTAAAATATCATGGAGAAGAGAGAGAATGATCAGGAAAAAAAAAGTCAAAAATACTCCATAATGGGCGGTTGTGAAAAACAAAGACACATAGGCCTAGGAGAGAAGACAGCAACACAACTAAATCATGCAAGTCAGAACAGCAGCCATCCAGGGGCCCCGAGAAGAAAAAAACCCTGAAGTCCTCATAAGTGGAGATGTGGAAGTGATCTTGGGTTGCCACCTAATGGGATTCTTGGAGCAATTATCATCTTTTGATTTACAAATGAGATACTGTTCTCACTTAGGTTTCTAATTGTCTAAGATCACTTACCCACCCAGTACACAAGCAGATCTGATTTCAAGCCCATTTCTCTTTCTAACTTATTTAAGCCCAAGTGAGCATTTCTTCTCTGGTCTTACAAGGGACAGAGCTGGAATTCTAGCTCAAGTCTGTCTTCTCTGGACACCAAACATTGACTTTACTCCATCCTGCCTGTAATCAACTAAGAACTTCATACCTAGGTACCCTTTAGATGTAACTGTAGGATTTACATGATTGATCTTTTTAGTGAAAAGCTCTGATTTAAGGAACAGCTAAGATCCTTGCCAAAGAGCACACAGAGACTCAGCTCTTACTGGGTCACTGGAAAGGAATCTTTGCCTTTTATTTAAAGGGCTCTCCAGTGCAGAGCCATCCCCAGACCTGCATTTTATCTCCTGTGCCCTGGGGCAAGTGCTCTCCCTGGGTTGCAGACCTTGGTGTTGCTTTATTGCCTCTTTAAGGTGTATCTGGGGCTTCCCTGGTGGCTCAGAGGTAAAGAATCTGCCTGCAGTGTAGGCGCCACAGGAGATGTGAGTTCGATCCCCAGGCCCAGAAGATCACCTGGAGGAGGAAATGGCAACCTGCTCCAGCATTCTTGCCAGGAAAATCCTATGGATAGAGAGGCGGGCTACAGTTTTCGCGGTCTCAAAGAGCAGGACACAACTGAAGTGACTGAGCACATACCCACAAACGTGTACCCACAGAATTCCTTTCTTGTATTAAATCTTGGCTAATGTTCCCTTCATAGCCTCTTAATTTTTTTTCCTTCATACTATCAGAAGTATATGTAACTTTTCCAGTTCCTGGACTCCCATCTTCCTGCTTCAAGGATGTGAACTATCATCTGTGATGGATGAACTGCCAGACCTGCAGCCTGATGGCAAAACTGTTGAAAAACCAAACAGCTGAAATGTGCCAGCAAATGTGAAATGCACACACAAAGTAGCCTCAAGATAATTCTCTCCTCCAGATTTCTGGAGCAGGTGCGTGACCTGAGGGAGACAGGACTGCTCCTTTGGGAGCTTCTGGGCTGGCTATGACTTCCATCTCTGCTTTCTGATAAATTCCCAAATCATCCTTCCACCATCACCTCCTCCATCACCTATGTCCCCGCTACTCCTCCTGCTCCTTATTTACTGAGCTGAGTAGGTACTATGACCAACCTCGCTCTCTGGACAACGTAACAGAGACTTATAGAAAAGTCAGGGTCATATAGTAAGTGGTAGAAAAGAAAGGTCTGTCTCATTTTAACCTCTCTGCTCTGAACCTTTTCTGTAAAACTGACTTCCCAATAGAGCTACGTGTTTCAGAGAAGACCAACTATCCTTGCTTGGTATAGTACGCAAGTACCATATACAAACTAAATACAAACTTATTCATTTACTTATTTGTTCACTCAAATAGACAAACAACAACAAAACTGAAATTCTCATTGTGTGCCAAGCAGAGAGCTACAATCAAGAACCAAAGACTCCAGATTTCTGCCCTTCATAGCATTTATATTTGGGAGGAGAGGGGCAAGGAGCAGAAAATAAGCAGTAAATCATTAAATACTTATAAACTGTTTTTAGGTATAACTGAAATAAACTGTCAGAGAATAAAGATAAATGGAATGATAAAGAGGAATAAGGGTCTGCTTAAGAGAGAGAGAGTAGAAAACACATCTTAGAGGAGCTGTTATTTAAAACTAACACCTAAAGATGGAGAACAAGTTGAGTCAGAAAAGTTGAGGGAGTATATTCCAGCCTGAGTAGCAAATGCAAAGATCCTGGGGTAGAAACTAATTTGGATAGTCTAGGAACTGAAAGATCAGTGCAGGAGCATACTGGGGAGATGGGCATTGGGTCTTAGGAGACCACTGATATAGGTTGAATTGCATCCTCCATAACTATATATGGAACCTCAGAATGTGATCAAATTAGGATGAGGTCACACTTGATTAGGGTACATGCATAATGAGTCACTTGAGTTATGTCTGACTCTGCGACCCTGTGGACTGTAGCCTGCCTGACTCCTCTGTTCATGGGCATTCTCCAGGAAAGGATACTGGAGTGGGTTGCTGTGCCCTCTTCCAGGGGATCTTTTTGACTCAGGGATTGAACCCGTGTCTCTTATGTATCCTGCATTTGGCTAGCGAGTTCTTTACTTCGGTAGAAGCCCAAGGACAAAAGAACAGAAAAAACAAACAAACAAGGAGGGCCTTAGAATGCAGGAACGGAAAAAAAACAGTCCCTTGTCCTTCCACCACCCACCCTGTCCCCTCACCCATGTCGTAACTATTAACGGATTTCAGGTCCTCTGGAGCAACATACCCTGTCTCCCCTCCTACCCCATAGAGAGAAGGTATTTGCCCCACTCTTCCCCCACCCAGTATATGTGCCTCATCCAATCAGCAAACGACCTGCAAGACCCCTAACCTGCACCTTGTACGCTGGGTATAAGAATGGACGAAAGACCCCTGTTCAATGTCCGCTCTCCTTTGAGCCGGCCTGCGGTTCTAACAGTGTCTCCCACTCTAATAATCTTTGTTCTCCTCTCATCCTGCTTCATGTCTGGAAATTCTTTTCCAACCTGTGCACGGGCCATGACATTTACCACTAGTGCCACCTGGGAAGCCCCCAAATTGCTTATTTGGCTGTGCTGGGTCTTAGTAATGGCAAATGGGATCTAGTTCCTTGACCAGGAACTGAACCCTGCCCCTCACAATGAGAGCTTAGAATCTTAACCACTACACCACCAAGGAAGCCCAGTATTTTGGCCTTCAGTAGTAAAGACTCTGCCTGCCAATGCAGGAAACATGGATTGAATCCCTGGGTTGGGAAGATACCCTGGAGAATGAAATGGCAACTCACTCCAGTATTCTTGCCTGGGAAATTCCACGGACAGAGGAACCTGATTATAGTCCTTGGAGTTGCAAAAGAGTCAGACATAACTTAGTGACTGAACCACAACAACTAATCAAATATGATCCACGTCCTGTGAAATGAAAATATCTCCTGCCATATCTATAAGCAAGAAATGTCACCGCTATCAGCAGTTTCTGTCCTCTAAATGTGAATGAAGCCTCCCCAAACTGCAATCCAACAGACGCTGCCCCCGCCCACACAAATGAATTCAGTGAGCCCAGAGGTTTGCATCTTCCCATACACAGAATGCTAAATTCTTTAACTTGATACCTGATCTTTGAGCAGGAGACTGCCTGCTCCCTTTGTTACAAATTTGTATATAGCTGGACTTCCCCTCCTGCCTCCTTGGAGCAGTGAGTTTCTCAGAACGAACTGAGGTACTGCCTCCCAGGCTACAGCCCTCATTTTGCCTCAAATAAAACTTAACTCACAACTCTCAAGTTGTGCATATAATTTAGTCGACATTTTTTTTTAAAGATATAGTACAGACATACAGCAAAAATGTTATGAAAGAGGCAGAGATTGGAAGGATGTAGACACAAGCCAAGGGATGCTGAGAATTTCCTGCTGCTACCAGAAGCTATAAAGCAGCAAAGAAGATTCCACCCAGAGAGATAGTGAATGGCCCTCCTGACACCTTGATTTAGGACTTCTAGGTCCTGGAACAGTAAGAGATTACATTTCTGTTGTTGTTATATTAAGCCCTCCAGTGGCACTTTGTTATGGAAGCCCTAGGAAACAAACACAAACTCAGAGATACCAGGAAGGAATTCAGATTTTATTCTATGTGACTGAAGACAGGACAAAAAGGCAGTGGGGAATACTGGAGAGTTGCAGTAGCTGAGAAAAAAAAAAAAAATGATGGTGCCTTGTTTTATACATTAAAAATGGAAAGGGCTAGTTCATTTGTTTGTTTTAACTGGAGCCTATACCTGCCTCTTGAGAAACCTGTATGCAGGTCAGGAAGCAACAGTTAGAACTGGACATGGAACAACAGACTGGTTCCAAATAGGAAAAGGGGTACGTCAAGGTTGTATATTGTCACCTTGCTTATTTAACTTATATGCAGAGTACATCATGAGGAACGCTGGGCTGGAAGAAGCACAAGCTGGAATCAAGATTGCTGGGAGAAATATCAATAACCTCAGATATGCAGATGACACTACCCTTATGGCAGAAAGTGAAGAGGAACTCAAAAGCCTCTTGATGAAAGTGAAAGAGGAGAGTGAAAAGGTTGGCTTGAAGCTCAACATTCAGAAGACAAAGATCATGGCATCTGGTCCCATCACTTCATGGGAAATAGATGGAAAAACAGTGGAAACAGTGTCAGACTTTATTTTGGGGGGGCTCCAAAATCACTGCAGATGCTGATTGCAGCCAGGAAATTAAAAGACGCTTACTCCTTGGAAGGAAAGTTATGACCAACTTTGATAGTATATTAAAAAGCAGAGACATTACTTTGCCAACCAAGGTCCGTCTAGTCAAGGCAATGGTTTTTCCCATGGTCATGTATGGATGTGAGAGTTGGACTGTGAAGAAAGCTGATCGCTGAAGGATCGATGCTTTTGAACTGTGGTGCTGGAGAAGACTCTTGAGAGTCCCTTATACTGCAAGGAGATCCAACCAGTCCATTCTAAAGGAGATCAATCCTGGGTGTTCATTGGAGGGACTGATGCTAAAGCTGAAACTGCAATACTTTGGCCACCTCATGCGACGAGTTGACTCACTGGAAAAGACTCTGATGCTGGGAAAGGTTGGGGGCGGGAGGAGAAGGGGACGACCAAGAATGAGATGGCTGGATGGCATCACCGACTCTGTGGACATGAGTTCGAATGAACTCCGGGAGTTGGTGATGGACAGGGAGGACTGGCGTGCTGTGATTCATGGGGTCGCGGAGAGTCGGACACGACTGAGCAACTGAACTGAACTGAACATAGTTCTATGTTGGACTGCAGTAAAAACATAGGATAATTCAAGAGGACACATGCACCCCAATGTTCACTGCACCCCTACTTACAATAGCCAGGACATGGAAACAACCTAAACATTCATCAGCAGAGGAATGGATCAAGATGTAGTATAATACAGTGGGTTACTCCTCAGGAAAGACATTTGGTCATTTGCAGAGATGTGGATGGATCTAGAGACTGTCATATGGAGTGAAGCAAGTAAGAAAGAGAAAAACAAGTAACTTATATTAATGCGTATATGTGGAACCTGAAGAAGCTGGTACAGATGATCTTATTTACAAAGCAGAAATAGAGACACATAGAGAGACAACAAATATATAGCTACCAAAAGGGAAAGGCAGGGTTTGATGAATTGGGAGACTGGGAATGACATATGCATACTACTGATACTATGTATAAAATAAACTAATGAGAACCCACTGTATAGCACAAGACTCTACTCAATGCTCTGTGGTGACCTAAATGGGAAGGAAATCCATAAAAGAGGGGATCTATGTTTGCGTATACCTGAATCAATTCACTGTATAGTAGAAACAAACAGAACCCTGTAAAGTGACTATACTCCAAAACCGACCAAAAAAATAGACATAGGAACTAGCATTCCAAATCACTTTGGATAAATTCTTAAAACTGATCCACAATTTTATCTGTAAATTATGAGTCACAGACTTTCTATGAAGATTTACTCAGTGCCTGGCACATAATAAGCACCTAATAAAAAGTCGACTGTTCTTGCTAATGTTAACATTATTTCATCAGAACCTAACAAAGTCTGGTACAAAACTTAGCCCCCAAAAGTGTTCAGTTCAGTTTAGTTGCTCAGTCATGTCCGATTCTTTGTGACCCCATGAACTGCAGCATGCCAGGCCTCCATGTCCATCACCAACTCCCAGAGTTTACTCAAACCCATGTCCATCGAGTCGGTGATGCCATCCAGCCATCTCATCCTCTGTTGTCCCCTTCTCCTCCTGCCCCCAATCCTTCCCAGAATCAGAGTCTTTTCCAGTGAGTCAACTCTTCGCATGAGGTGGCCAACGTATTGGAGTTTCAGCTTTAGCATCAGTCCTTCCAATGAACACCCAGGACTGATCTCCTTTAGGATGGGCTGGTTGGATCTTCTCGCAGTCCAAGGGACTCTCAAGAGTCTTCTCCAGCACCACAGTTCAAAAGCATCAATTCTTCGGTGATCAGCTTTCTTCACCATCCAACTCTCACATCCATACATGACTACATAGCCTTGACTAGACGGACCTTTGTTGGCAAAGTAATGTCTCTGCTTTTAAATATGCTGTCTAGGTTGGTCATAACTTTCCTTCCAAGGTGTAAGCGTCTTTTAATTTCATGTCTGCAATCACCATCTGCAGTGTATACCAAGTTAAATTTAGGATCAGAATGTTTGAGCCCAAATTACTATTCTCCTCTTTACATTTATTGTAAAAAACTGTATTTTATGAAATTGCTGATATTTGATCATTTTTGGATCTGTATCATATCTTTTTATTGTCAAACAAAATTGTATTGAATGGAAAGACCACATTTATCCACTCATCAGTTGATGACAATTGTACTGTTTCCATTTTTTGGCTGCTATAAACAACAGTACCCTGAATATTCATGTACAGTTTATCTGTGGACATATGTTTTTAATTCTCTTGAATATATACCTAGGAGTGGGGATGCTGGGCCATCTGATAAACCCACTGCTAACCTTTGTAGAAAATGCCAAACTATTTTCCAAAGCAGTTGCTTCAGTTTACATTCCCACCAGCAATGTATGTGGTTTGTAATTTTTCCACATCCTTGCCAACACCTGTTACCATCCTGTCTTTTGATTACAGAGAGTTTTGTGTTTTTTAAAGAGGTATAATAAGAAAATCCACTTTGCAAAGTTATTAAGAAGAGCAAATATGACAATAGATATGAAAATGCTTTCTAAATTGATAGTTGTCCTTATTATGCCAATGGAAGCAAGGAGAGGAAAGAAAATACAGGGAGTATTTCTTGCCTGTGCTACAGAGACACACATGATATTTTAATAACTAAATAAGACAAGCGATCTTTGAAATTCAATTCAGTGCCAATGTTATTTACAATTCTAATGAACTCTTAAGGCTGAAAGAACCCTAGCAATTTAAGCTTTTAACCTCTCCTTCTGCATTTCTGTGGTCTGCCTTTCCCAGGCAATCAGTGACTGATGAGGGACTGGGTTTAAAAAAAAATAAAAAATGTTCAGCAAGATGTTTAGAAGAACTTCCTGTAAGTCTCTTTTTCATGGAATTGTGCACATTATCCGTTCTAGGATTTTTTTTTTTTTCCCCTAGAAACTTGCATCAAACTCTGCCAGAGGCCAGGGAATAAATGTCAAGATTTGGGTTGGGTGGAGAGTGGGGTGGTCTGCCCTTTTATCACATCACTCATTTCTCTGCTGACCTGGACACAATGAATGACTTCAGCAGATACATTTGACAACCTCTGTGTATTTAGAATCCCAGACCTCATCTATAAGAATCAACGATCTGAAAGTTAATTTTAGAGGTCCATGAAGAGGAACCAAATTCTGCATCATTTGATGAAGGGACACTTAAATTGAGGGTGGAGGCTGCTATGCATTTCTCTCCAAAAAACAAAGGCATGGCACAGTGAAAATTCAGTTTTTCCTCTACTGCTGCTAAGTCACTTCAGTCGTGTCCGACTCTGTGCGACCCCATAGACGGCAGCCCACCCGGCTCCCCCGTCCCTGGGATTCTCCAGGCAAGAACACTGGAGTGGGTTGCCATTTCCTTCTCCAATGCTGCAGTCATCTTTCAGTGTCATATCTTTTTGCTTTTCATACTGTTCATCAGGTTCTCAAGGCAAGAATACTGAAGTGGTTTGTCATTTCCTTCTCCAGTGGACCACATTTTGTCAGAACTCTCCATCATGACCCATCCATCTTGAGTGGACCTACATGGCTTTGCTCACAGTTTCATTGAGTTAGACAAGGCTGTGGTCCATGTGATCAGTTTGATTAGTTTTCTGTAACTGTGCTTTTCATTCTGCCTGCCCTCTGATGCATAAGGATAAGAGGTTTCTGGAAGCTTCCTGATGGGAGAAACTGACTGTGGGGGAAACTGGGTCCTGTTCTGATGGGCAGGGCCATGTTCAGTAAATCTTTGATTTAATTTAATTTTCTGCTGATGGGCGGGGCTGTGTTCCCTCCCGGTTGTTTGACCTGAGACTAAATTTTGGTGGAAGTGATGAAGATAATGGTGACCTTCTTCAAAAGGTCTTGTGCACCACACTCAGTACCCCAGACCCTGAGCAGGCCACCGCTGACCCGCACCTCTGCTGGAGACTCCTTTCTCCTGGGTCCTGGTGCACCCAAGGTTTTGTTTGTGCCCTCCAAGAGTCTGTTTCCCCAGTCCTATGTAAGTTCTGGTGGGGTTAATGGCAACCTCCTCCAACAGGGCTTATGCCACACCCAGGTCTGCTGCACCCAGAGCCCCTGCCCCTGCAGCAGGCAACCACTAACCTGTACCTCCACAGCAGACACTCAGCCACTCAAAGGCAGGTCTTGCTCAGCATGAAAATGCAAAAAGATATGACAATGAAAACTGAATTCCCCAGGTCGGTAGGTGCCCAATATGCTACTGGAGAAGAGTGGAAAAATAACTCCAAAAAGAATGAAGAAATGGAACCAAAACAAAAACAATGCCCAGTTCTGGATGTGACTGGTGATGGAAGTAAAGCTCGATGCTGTAAAGAACAATATTGCACAGGAACCTGGAATGTTAGGTCCATGAATCGAGGCAAATTAGAAGCGGTCAAACAGGAGATGGTAAGAGTGAATATCGACATTTTAGTAATCAGTGAACTAAAATGGACTGGAGTGGGCAAATTTAACTCAGATGACCATTGTATCTACTACTGTGGGCAAGAATCCCTTAGAAGAAATGGAGTAGCCCTCATAATCAACAAAAGAGTCCAAAATGCACTTTTTGGATACAGTCTCAAAAATGACAGAATGATCTCTGTTCATTTCCAAGGCAAACCATTCAATATCACAGTAATCCAAGTCTATGTCCTAAGAAGCTGAAGTTGAATGATTCTATGAAGATGTACAAGACCTTCTAGAACTAACACCCAAAAAATATGTCCTTTTCATCACAGGGGACTGGAATGCAAAAGTAGGAAGTCAAGAGATACCTGGAGTAACAGGCAAATTTGGCCTTAGAGTACAAAATAAAGCAGGGCAAAGGCTAACAGACTTTTGCCAAGAGAATGCACTGGTCATAGAAAACACCTTCTTCCAATAGAACAAGAAAAGACTCTACGCATGGACATCACTAGATGGTCAAAACCAAAATCAGATTGATTATATTCTTTGCAGCCAAAGATGGAGAAACTCTACACAGTCAGCAAAAACAAGACCGGGAGCTGACTGTGGCTCAGATCATGAACTCCTTATTGCCAAATTCAGACTTAAGTTGAAGAAAGCAGGGAAAATCACTAGACCATTCAGGTATGACTTAAACCAAATCCCTTACAATTACACAGTGGAAGTGACAAACAGATTCAAGAGATTTGATCTGATAGAGTGCCTGAAGAACTATGGAAAGGGGTTTGTAACACTGTATAGTGATCAAGAATATCCCCAAGAAAAAGAAATGTAAAAAGACAAAATGGTTGTCTGAGGAGGTCTTAGAAATAGCTGTGAAAAGAGACATGAAAGGCAAAGGAGAAAAGGAAAGATATAAGCATCTGAATGTAGAGTTCCAAAGAATAAAAAGGAGAGATAAGAAAGCCTTCCTCAGTGGAAGGGAAAGAAAGAGAGGAAAACAATAGAAAGGGAAAGACCAGAGATCTCTTCAAGAAAATTAGAGATACCAAGGGAACATTTCATGCAAAGATGGGCACAATAAAGGACAGATATGGTATGGACCTAACAGAAGCAAAAGATATTAAGAAGTGGCAGGAATACACAGAAGAACTATACAAAAAAGATCTTCACAACCCAGATAATCACAATGGTTGTGATCACTCACCTAAAGCCAGACATCCTGGAGTGCGAAGTCAAGTGGGCCTTAGGAAGCATCACTACGAACAGTTAGTGGAGGTGATGGACTTCCAGTTGAGCTATTTCAGATCCTGAAAGATGATGCTGTGAAGTGCTACACTCAATATGCCAGCAAATTTGAAAAACTCAGCAGTGGCCACAGGACTGGAAAAGGTCAGTTTTCATTCTAATCCCAAAGAAAGGCAATGCCACAGAATGTTCAAACTACTGCACAGTTGTACTCATCTCACACAGTAGTAAAGTAATGCTCAAAGTTCTCCAAGTCAGGTTTCAAAGTACGTGATCCGAAAACTTCCAAATGTTCAAGCTGGATTTAGAAAAGTCAGAGGAACCAGAGATCAAATTGTCAACATCTGTTGGAACATTGAAAAAGCAAGAGAGTTCCAGAAAAACATCTACTTCTGCTTTACAGGCTACACTGAAGCCTTTGACTGTGTGGATCACAGGAAACTGTGGAAAATTCTTAAAGAGATAGGATACCAGACCACCAGACCTGCCTCCTGAGAAATCTGTATGCACGTCAAGAAGCAACAGGTAGAACTGGATATGGAAAAACAGACTGGTTGCAAATTGGGAAAGGAGTACATCATGGCTGATATTGTCAGCCTGCTTATTTAACCTATATGCAGAGTACATCATGCGAAATGCTGGGCTAGATGAAGCACAAGCTTCAGTCAAGATTGTCAGGAGAAATATCAGTAACCTCAGATACGCAGATGACACTACACTTAGGGCAGAAAGTGAAGAACTAAAGAGTCTCTTGAAGAAAGTGAAAGAGGAGAGTGAAAAAGCTAGCTTCAAACATTCAGAAAACTAAGATCATGGCATCTGGTCCCATCACATCATGGCAAATAGATGGAGAAACAGACTTTATTTTTGGGGGCACCAAAATCATGCAGATGGTGACTTCAGCCATGAAATCAAAAGACGCTTGCTCCTTAGAAGAAAAGCTATGACCAAACTAGACAGCATATTAAAAAGCAGAGACTTTGCCAACCAAGGTCCATCTACTCAAAGCTATGGTTTTTCCAGTAGTCATGTATGGTTGTGAAAGTTGGACTCTAAAGAAAGTTGAGTGCAGAAGAATTGATGCTTTTGAACTGCGGTGTTGGAGAAGACTCTTGAAAGTCCCTTGAACTGCAAGGAGATCAAACCAGTCAATCCGAAATAAAATCAGTCCTGAATATTCATCGGAAGGACTGATGCTGCTGAAGCTGAAACTCCAACACTTTGGCCACCTGATGCAAAGAACTGACATCTGAAAAGACGCTGATGCTGGGAAAGATTGAAGGCAGGAGGAAAAGGGGACAGCAGAATATGAGATGGTTGGATGCCATCACTGACTCTATGGACATGAGTTTGAGTAAGCTCCTGGAGTTGGTGAAGGACAGGTGAGCCTGGCGTGCTGCAGTCCATGGGGTCACAAAGAGTTGGACGCGACTGAGCAACTGAACTGAACTGAGCTGCAGTCAAGCATAAAATCACATCCGATCTGCCAAGTCCCTGTTCTGATAACCTGCTTAGTAACATAGGTTTATCCTGCATTTATTCAGTTGATTTTGTTAGGAAAAGAGGAAAAACAAAATCTCTGTGTAATGCTCCTCAAACAGTGAATAGTCCTTCTGAATCCTTCAAAACCTACTGTGCTGTGTTTAATTACATGCTCCTTTTGTCACATTTTCCCCCCTCTTTCTAGTTGCTACAGAGCCCTAAATCTGACATCTAGCTGCCACTATGTACAGTTCCTGATTTGAATATAATTTTACTAATACTTCAAAAACTGCCAAAACACTAATATGCTTTTACCAATCAACAAAGCTGACTCAATTCAACCAGGATACTTTTGAGACTTGTGGGAAGAGAGGGCATTTACTGACACGGTTCCTCAGGTCTGGCCTATGTGCTCCCAGCCCAGAGGAAACAGTAGCCAAACTGGGCCAGAGAAAATGCCCCTAAATCAAAATGCATCACCTAGAAAGGCACAAACCCCTGTTTCAGTCAAGCAAACAGCAGAAACAAGGAAATGATAACATCCACAGCTCAACTTTGGATGCTGCCACTGGACACATTCTTTTCAAATAGTCTTTCCATCTTGCCATGACTCTTCCAAAAAAAATTAAAACAAAGCTCTGCAGAAGCTTTATTTTCTGTCATGTTGATTCAAATTGTAGATGGTACTGCCCTAGATCAGTGGTTCTTACATTTTGATGGAGGTCCTTAACATAATCTGTCAAAAGCAACAGACTTTCTCTCTTAAATATGTCCGTCTACACCCTCAGTCGCTCAGTCGTGTCCGACTCTCGGACACGACTGAGCGACTGAACTGAACTGAAGCAAGCCACTCCAGTACTCTTGCCTAGAAAATCCCATAGATGGAGGCCTGGTAGGCTGCAGTCCGTGGGGTCGCTAAGGGTTGGACACGACTGAGTGACTTCACTTTCACTTTTCGCTCTCACACATTGGAGAAGGAAATGGCAACCCACTCCAGTGTTCTTGCCTGGAGAATCCCAGGGACGGGGGAGCCTGGTGGGCTTCCGTCTATGGGGTCACACAGAGTCGGACACGACTGAAGTGACTTAGCAGCAGCAGCAGCAAAATCCCACTTCATGTGACGAGTTGACTCACTGGAAAAGAGTCAGATACTAGGAGGGATTGGGGGTGGGAGGAGACGGGGACGACAGAGAATGAGATGGCTGGATGGCATCACCGACTCGATGGACATGAGTGTGAGTGAACTCCGGGAGTTGGTGATGGACAGGGAGGCCTGGCGTGCTGTGATTCATGGGGTCGTGGAGAGTAGGACAAGACTGAGTGACTGAACTGAACTGAACTGAACTGAACACCCTCAGGTGAAGAATTTATATGAAACTGATCACCCCTGGGCCCAAGGAATAAATAGAAGAAAAAAAAAATGGGGGAGGGGAAGGGACATGCCAAAGAGTAGCTGGCAGAAAGTGCAGAGAAAACTGAAGCTCAGAGGTGTGAAGGTCACACTCCAGTTTGCACGGCTGACCTGCCCGCATGCTGCCCTTACAAGTCCCCCAAAAGGCAGGGGTGCCTGTCATCTCTATGGCCCTGAGCTTCCCTCTAACCTCTCATGACATTCCCACAGCCAATAACAGTCATCCTGCAAGGTCCTACAACTACCACGTGACCATCTCAGGGTTATTACTAAAGGCTATATTGTCCCCTTCCGGTGCTCTGAAACTTTCCCCTACTTTGTTTCAAACAGAATTTTCATTATTCTTTCCAATACCCGTCCTCCTCCAGGTATGTCAGTACTGGTCCACAGGTCCTCCACGTCAGTCACAGGTGTCCCATTTCTTGAGACACTGATAGTTGGGAGGATGCATAGGAAGCACTTCTTGCTGAAGAGGCCCTGGGGTCTCAGGGAGACACCCAGGAAAGGTTTTGTCACTCCTGAAAAAGAGACAACGGGAAGAGATGGCGTGTGGTCCATTTGTGGTCATTTCTGAAGGGAACGCCTAATACTCACACAATGACCTGGAATCAGTGAAGGAGATCAGTTGGAAGACAAATGACAAAACAAAGGTGGAAAAGCAGAAAGGGGGAAAGAGCCTGTATCTGCAATCCTAACAATACTGAGATGCAGAATGAATTGCCCCAACCCACTTGCCTATGGTCTTTACATTACACTGAGATGAAGAAATGCATCTCCTATGCATTGAGCCAGCCTGAGTCATGAATTTCTGTTTCTTGCAGCCAGAGGTAGCTGATGAATTCACCACCTGAGCCATGTCTGGGTTCCCACATACTGTGTATTGTTTCCACTTGTCATGGATGTCAAGTAGACATACATTCTGTATGGACAAGGACCATGTCTTCAACTTTATAGTCCTCACAGGACTGAGTGTAGAGCCATGTTCACTGTAGCTCCTTAATAAACAGGACAAATGGGACACTTGATATTTAACTTGTACTTCAAAGGAATGAACTTTTGAAAGTGAAGGAACAATTAATTAGCTCTGTGTGGCCTATAAAGTCATCTCTAAGACTTAGTTTACTCGTCTGTAAAATGGGTGATAGTAAAGAATGCTGTTAAACACCCATGATGAGCCATTAGCCAGACATAGGTTCAAATATGGGTGCTGCGATATATTCAGGACAACTTTCTTTACTTCTCCATGCCTCAGTTTCCTCCTCTGTAGATTCAAATAATAACAGTTATCTCAGAGGGCGGCAGTGAGACTTAACTGAGATGGTGTATTTAAGGTATTTAGTACTCTTTATGCTACTACTTAATGTTCAGTCAACAAATCCCTTGTGGGAGTTATTGTGTGGATACAGTAAAATTGTATTCATAATGCCTGACACATAACAGGAAAGTAATAAATCACTAAGGAAGAAAGCACAGGGACAAGTCTTGGGTATGAGGTGGAGATGGACCATCTCCTATTAGCCTCTGCAGCTGGGGGAAGTTGGCAGCTGAATGTAGACCATGGAAGTATCTCTTACCTGTGGGAATTAACTATTGATTTCATTTTCACTTCGTTAAGTCTCCTATTGATTTCAACCAGGCCGAGGGGAAGATGGCAGTCAACCACTAAACAGACACTCAATACATATCAGGAAAGTTTGCTCTTCCTTCAGGATTGGGGTCTCCTCCAGGTTGCAAGGAAGGGCTTCCCAGTGATAAAGAGTCTGCCTGCAGTGCAGGAGATGGGGTTCAATCCCTGGGTTGAGGAGATCCCCTGGAGAAGGAAATGGTAACCCACTCTGGTATTCTCGCCTAGATAATTCCATGGACAGAGGAGCCAGGTGGGCTACAGTCCATGGGGTCACAAGGAGTTGAACACAACTGAGTGACTGAGCATGCATGCACACACAAGATTGTAAAAGCCCTTTGGTGAAGCTATATAGATTGCTCACAGCCTGGCTTACTCCCTGTGTTGGGGTCAGTTTCAGTTGACTGTGGGCTTTAGATGCATTTCATGTTAATGGACAGATAATGGTCACTTGAATTTGGGACATAAATAGGATGGAATTTAAGAGAACTAAGTGATATGCAAGGAAAATCAGAAGTCAGGAGGGTTATACCTAGCAGACATATACCTAGCAGACCAGAAAAGTGGTTCTTAAACCTGTTAATTCAGCAGGAATATGTCTGCCTCCTTGCTGTGGTCTTGCCTTTCCTGCAGGGTTCTAACACCATGGATAACTGATGACCCAGCTGTTATGGAAAGATGATGTGTCCCAAAGACAGCCCATCACACAAGCTCTTCTTCTGATATGACTGACATCTTCTCCCTCAAGTAGTGAGATCTTTGTCCCCTCTTCTTGGATACTGGTCAGGGAATGGGATTCCCCAAGATGACAGTTCAGTGCAGTTGCTCAGTTTTGTCTGACTCTTTGCAACCCCAAAGACTGCAGAACGCCAGGCTTTCCTATCCATTATCAACTCCCAGAGCTTGCTCAAACTCAGGTCCATCCAACCATCTCATGGTAATGCCATCCAACCATCTCATCCTCTGTCATCCCCTTTTCCCCCTGCCTTCAATCTTTCCCAGCATCAGCGTCTTTTCCAATGAGTCAGTTCTTCCCATCAGGTGGCCAAAGTGTTGGAGCTTCACCTTCAGCATCAGACCTTCCAACGAATATTCAGCACTGATTTCCTTTAGGACTGACTGTTTGGATCTCCATGCTGTCCAAGGGACTTTCAAGAGTCTTCTCCAGCACCACAGTTCAAAAGCATCAGTTCTTCAGTGCTCAGCTTTCTTCCAGATGACAGAGTATAGTGGAAATGATGCTATACTTTTTTTCTCGAGGCTGGGTGCTTGGACTATAGTTTCCACCTGTCTCTCTCAATATTGCTCTTAGGATGTTTTTCCTCATTTCCTCAGTAACCAGCAACCACACTTTAAGGAAGCAAAACCTAGCCACAGATAGATGACATGGACAAGCCCATGTGGAGCAGAACAGAGGCCGTCAACCAACAGCCGGCATCAAACAACACCCAAGTGAGTGAATGAGGCTTCAGAAGAGTCCAATGCTCAGGCTCTGAGCTGCCCCAACTGATGCAAAGTGGAGCAGAGATGAGCTACCCCCTGCAAACTCTGCCCAAACTACAGATTCATGAGCAAATTAAATGTATCTTGCTTTGAACCATGAAGTTTCAGAGTAATTTTTTATACTGCTTAGAGGTAACTTACTGATGAATAGGTCTCTTCCAAAATGGGGAGAAATATATCTCTGTTATTTGAGCCATCCATTCTACAAATTCTATTATAGAAACCCAAGCCAACAAATGCAGGTGCTTAATATTACTCAGGCACAAAAAGATACTAATAAATTGATCCCTGGCTCATCCAGAAATGATTCTATTTTTGCTTCATTGGTAACTTGGAATTATCTAAGACCTTTGACCTCTGACCCTTACCCCAATTAACCATATACTGTTAATTGAATACTGTTATCTGAATTGGATATTAAAGTTAACATCAAGTCCCACCCAACAACAAAGTCTCTAGACCCAGACTACGTGATAGATGAACATATTGATTTTCATAAAGGATATACTTGCAAAATTATAGTAAACCGGGTTACTAATGCAAGGAAATACTCTTAAGCTCTACTGAGAAGCCACTTGATCTCATGAAGAGTAGTACATCTACAGGGAGAGAAAAATGGGTTGAAATGTTTACAGTGTCATTTTCTAGCTGAGCAAGTCCCTTAATGTATCCAGACCTCAGTTTCCTGAAATTCAAATTGGGTTGAGAATAATGTCTCATAGCAAAGTTCCTGTGAAAATTTAATTAAGTGGGTTAATAGAGAGAAAAGTGCTCAAAATTATTACATGAATGAGAATTATGAGAGTTATTTGAAGAGATTTTTTTTTTTTTCAGAAAAGGATTAATGTTAAAAATAGCCAGCTAAATCTTAACATAGTCAGAGGTCTCGTTTTCACTGAGGAAATTAAGGACTTACTTCATTAACCTATGTTCAGAGGTATTACATGACACTTATTTTCCATTTACTGATAACCATCTTATTCATTTCTATTTAGGCGGCTATTATTTTAAATTCCCCTGGCTTCTCAGAGTTTGATAGGCTGATATTAGGCTTTTAGTCAAAACATAAGCTACAGGAAACCAGGGCTGGTGGCTGCAGTATTATAATTTCTACGTTTGACAAATCCAATTGGTTCAGAGGTATTTTACTTAGCATTTTAATGTCAGTGAGTTAAAGGCTTAGTGAAAGGAGCCAGGTAAAATTAGGAAGGGCAGTCTTAGATATGGAATCTTTTCCCAGGAAGAGAGGAAAGATCAATGTGGCTAGTATCTTTTTGCACTCTTGTTTGAAGCTGATCATACCTGAATTACATTATCTGACGGGAGCCATCTAGCTATGACAGGCAGACTATCTCCTGGGGTCATCAGCCACCTGAAATCTGCCCTTTGGGCAGCAGTCAGATCCCACCTCTGTCACATATCTTCTGGGTACTTCAGTTAAAACTTGGGGATAAAAGAAGTTCTGGGAACGTCTATTCAGTCTAGAAGTTGAATAGAAGTCAGTCAACTTCTATGGGGACTTCTATGCAGTCTAGAAGTCAGCATTCCAGTGCAGGGGACTTGGGTTTGATCACTAGTTAGGGAACTAAGATCCCACATGCTGCGTTCTCCCCATCCCCCACCCCTCCACCCAAGATAAAGACAAGAAGTTCTGATTCATTGGACTATTATGTACATGAATTAGGACAGTCTGTGCAAAATGTGATTCCCTGGGCCACATAAGCCCAAAAAAGAACCAGCACCTAATATCAATAAGTAATAACCAATGTTATAACAATCCTATCACACATTTGTTAATCGAGGCAAATAGCATTTATGTCTCATTCCATCAATATTTATTAATGTTTCATAATGACATGTGAAGTGAGAATGAAACAACTTCTGCGCAGTTAAAACAAAACAAAAAACAAGAATAACAAAACACCTCCAGGCTCCCACCTCAAAATTTTACCACCAGGGAAGGCGAGGGCACAGCTGTGGTCTCAGCGTGATCCACACAGCCCTAGCTAGTCCGCTGTTTCCCTTCTCAACGTGTCCTGTGGCTGTGATGCAAGAAGTGACAGAGTGGGAGAGCCATCATGGCCCCACTTGCAACAAAGATTCTGGATGGGACTGGCGTACCCTGGGAAGGCTGTGGCTTTCCAGGTGGTGGGAGGAAGATCTGGAAAGAGGTGCCTCCTAGGAACTTGGAATTAAGTCTCTCCAATAAAAACACATTAGATTCCTATAGAGATTCACAAAACTGTCTCGATGCAAATAACAAGGCACTAAGTCTAATAGGATGGATTAAAGTTCACTGAAAAAACGTTGAAAATGGAAGGAAGACCTTGGAAGCAGAGGAAGAGTCAGAAGGCTGAGGCAGGTTTGGGCATACCCATCAAAGAACTTACAAGCGCCTCACGGGCAAACAGCCCCATCGAGGGACAGATCCATCAGGTTCCTATGCCTGGGTGCCACCCAGCATCCAGGGCTTCTTACAGGCAGCTTTGGCTTTCCCTGCGATTATTTTAGGCATCAACCACCCTGGGCACACTAACTTGAATGAAGCTTTTCCCGACAGTTGCAGTTCTCCTTCCAGAGCAATGAAATGACCATTTTATTGCTCTATCAGCTTCATACCAGGGTCATTGCTCCCTAGTTTTTGCAACGAGAGACACCCAGCCCGAGTTCCTTAAGATCCAGGACATGAGAAAGTCTGAGGGCATGGCCTTTCAAGGCTGAGAATCTAGTCCTTTGCTGTGGCTGAGTCACTGATTGCTTGTGAGACCTCCGGGGCTTGAACTTGGATTCCTTTGCTACATATTAATAGCTCTACGAGTGTTCCACTGACATCCCGTGAGGAGAGGCCAGGGATGCTACTAAACCTCATACAACACAAAGGACAGCTTCCATCATTCCCGCTCCCCGCCACCCCACAACAAACACATAAACAATTACCTTGCTCATGATGTCATAGTCCTGAAGTTGGGAAACCATTAGTTAAGAGAGAATGTTTTTCTCTTTTTTTGTCTTCTAATACTGCTTCTGTGTTTCAGAACAACAAAACTACCATCTCTGGGACTCTGCAAGGGTAGCAAGTACTTTTACATGCATTCTTAAGTCTCACAAGGTGCTTTGAGGTACTCATCAGCATTCCCATTTTATATATGGGGTGATTGAGGGTCAGGAAGGTTGACGAACTTGCCTGAGGTCACAGAAGAACAAAATTCAAACCCAGGTTTTTACACACTAGATATCCTCTTTGAATTCAGATTCCTAATTCAAAACCAGGAAAAAAAATATCCAGCTAATTCTCAAATGAAAATGAAGTTTTAAAGGTTTTAGAATCTGAGCAAAGTTTCAATGAGAAGGACTCTGGAGGATGAACTCAGGTGCTAGTGTCTTCTGAAAAGTACTCCATTGGGATGCAGTGGGAGAAGGGTCACAATGTCTCCTTCAATTGCAGTTCACACTCAGAGCAAAGCTGGGCTCACCCTGGACTTAGATCGTACCATGCCATGATGTATGTTCATTATTACACTCTACAAATGACACGGCCTGATAATTGTGACAAGGAAGTCCTAGGAGCAGTGCCCAAAACCTTCAGGAGACTATCTGAGATCAATTATCCTCAGGGGAGTGGATAGAAACCAGTTAGGATGCTGACTGACTATCATAACCAGCACTTGGGTTTCACCTCTTAGTAAATTTATGGCTCATCATTTTTCTTTGACAAAAATCTCCAAATTTAGCTTTCATCAGAATGACCTGGTTAGCTTATGAAAGTTGCAAGTATTTTGGGGTCCCATCTCGGGGATTCCTATTCAATAGGAATCGACAATGTTAACAAGTACTTTAGGTAGTTCTGCTGCAAGAAGCCCTTATAATTATTGCTTTCAACCCGTGCTGAGCATCTCTTACAGTGAGCCTCTGTCTCCAACCTCTTATTTTTGTCCTTTCCTGGGATTTTTCAATAGGAAAATCATACATTTTTGTATGTAGTAGAATCCAAAGATTTCTTCAAAGAAAAGGGACAAACTGAGTTGGTCTCTGCATGCTCAGTCATGGAAGGGATGGTTTTGCTCCCCACGTGAAGTGGTAAACATTTTGTGAATCCGGGTGCAGGGTATGTGGTCATCCATTTTACTATTCTTAAGGCAGACACAGCACAGGAAGTAGAAGAAGGTGGATGAGAGGAAAGATAAGCCCTGGGTACGCGCAACAATTTTAACCTAGTGACCACTGGGGGAGGCCGTGGTGGTTGCTTCTGTGGTTTTTAATCCATGTGGAGACGTAACTATTTCTGGGCACTCTGTCCTTCTAAAGAAACACCAGGCTGCAGGTGAGAACGTGCAAATCCATGATACCATGGACTGCAGGGTCATAATGGAAACACCATTTTTCAGACTTTATAGGTAATCTGTTTTCTGGGCAATAACCGTCTTAGGCAGAATTCTCGAACGGCTTTTCTGCAATACTCCTAGGAACTGAAAGCAATTCCCTACTCCCCGGACTCATTTATCTTCTCCAGGTACTGCCTGGCAGCCATCTGTAACTGTAAACAATAGTTCCATTTGGGACAATTAAAATTGATTTTCTATTATGCTCAAAACACTTAATTAGTATTCCTGCCTCTGTCACATTGATGAATTTTTTAAACATGGTGACCGCAGCTACTGTCTGGGTGGGGAAGGATGGCCCCAGAGTCCAGACTGACCAGTCCCATGCTCCCCACCGTGCCTCATCTCCATCCTCCCCAAGAATGTCTCCTCTGTGGTTGCTCCCAAGTGGGCTCCTGGTTGGGTTAAAATGTTGTCCACAGCATCAATGGAAGGCATTTTAATAGAAACTGATGTCATTTCATATCCTTGACTTGAAGGAAGAATACACACCAACACTTTGAAATTCTCTCCAGCCCCTCAGATTCCCAAAAGACTCCTCAGTTCCAAAAACAATAAATAAATAAAAAAGAAAAAGATAAACACTACCTCCCCTCCTGCATATCCACTTCCTGCCAAAAAAGACTCCTCAAAACAGGTCTCTTCCTCTGGATCCCAGGAAGAAGGAAAATAAAGATTGAGTCACAACACATTCATGTCAAGGCCATGGGAAAATGTCAAATATGTCACAGCATTATATACAACACACACACACACACACATTCAGGCTCATTTTCTCTAACAACTTCACATGGGCTCTACAGAAGTTGAATTTCTTTCAGAGAAACTTTGACTCTTACGCTGCTGCTAAGTCGCTTCAGTCGTGTCTGACTCTGTGCAACCCCATAGACAGCAGCCCACCAGCCTCTCTGTCCCTGGGATTCTCCAGGCAAGAATCCTGGAGTGGGTTGCCATTTCCTTCTCCAATGCATGCATGCATGCTGAGTTGCTTCAGTCATGTTCGACTCTGTTGACTCTTTTTTTTTCCTTATTTATTTGCATTACAATAGTTTAATATGAACAATCAGAACTAATTAACAGTATAACAATATTTTACAACTGAAATAATTAAAATAAACTATAAAATTACTACATAAAACAGGTCTGATCAAGCTTATTCACTTTCTATAATCTCTTCAGTGCTGCAAAACCATTTATTTCTTTTTCTTTTTTCATGTTTTAATAAACACTTCGTCTTTTTGTATTGTTTTCTTTTTCATCACAATAATAGAAATATAACACCATATATCACTGTAAAACACATTTCCACATAAATGCTGATAAGCACAAAATATTTTTCATCATTTACATTTTAACTGTAATAATATATGGCAGGGTTAAAGCTGCATCCATCATGTGTCTAACTAACCTTGCTGTAATGAATTTTTTTTTTAAACTTTTAACAATATATAAAAGACTGTGCTGTTTATTTTTTATTTTTTTTAAATCAAATAATCCAATTTTATTTTATTTTTTTTCAAGTTGAACAGACTAAATTTCTTTAAACAAACTTACTTATACTCCAGAGTCCTTTAAAAACTTAACAGCATTTATACATTGAAGGTATTTGATTTTCTTGTAACTAGCACTTCAAATGCAACAAGCATTTGAAGCAACAAGCATTTGACCCAACAAGTAAAACTTCCTACAGTTCATAACTTTAATAAATAAAATAAATTAAATGTACAGTGAATAAGTTCTCTGAAATATTACAATATTTCTGCAGGTTTAGTAACATCGTAAAATACATTTCAATTAAAATTCACAAATCTAAAAACCTGTTAGGCATTTTTAGGCGTTTTAAGTTGGAAATGAAGACCAATGTTACATCGTAATATGCCAATTACAAATAGTACTTCAAATAGCAAATACTACAGTTTGTCCCAAACTTTAAAAACTATTCATGAACTCAACACTGAACTATTGATGGCTAGGAGAATTGTTTCCTAGCCTTTTTGAAAATTTCAACCCATTTACGTTTAAGGTAATTATTGATAAGTACGATCCCGTAGCCATTTTCTTTATTGCTTTGGGTTCAAGTTTATACACTTTTTCTGTGTTTCCTATCTATAGAAGATCCTTTAGCATTTGTTGGAGAGCTGGTTTGGTGATGCTGAATTCCCTCAGCTTTTGCTTGTCTGTAAAGCTTTTGATTTCTCCTTCATATTTGAATGAGATCCTTGCTGGGTATAGTAATCTGGGCTGTAGGGTATTTTCTTTCATCACGTTAAGTATGTCTTGCCACTCCCTTCTGGCCTGAAGAGTTTCTGTTGAAAGATCAGCTGTTATCCTTATGGGAATCCCCTTATGTGTTATTTGCTGCTTTTCCCTTGCTGCTTTTAATATTTGTTCTTTGTGTTTGATCTTTGTTAATTTGATTAATATGTGTCTTGGATTATTTCGCCTTGGGTTTATCCTGTTGGGGACTCTCTGGGTTTCTTGGACTTGGGTGATTATTTCTTTCTCCATTTTAGGGAAGTTTTCAACTATTATCTCCTCAAATATTCTCTCATGGTCTTTCTTTTTGTCTTCTTCTTCTGGGACTCCTATGATTCGAATGTTGGAGCGTTTAACATTGTCCCAGAGGTCTCTAATATTGTCCTCATTTCTTTTAATTCGTTTTTCTTTTTTCCTCTCTGTTTCATTTATTTCTACAATTCTATCTTCTAGTTCGCTTATCCTGTCTTCTGCCTCTGTTATTCTACTGTTTGTTCCCTCCAGAGTGTTTCTGATCTCATCTATTGCATTATTCATTGTATATTGACTCTTTTTTATTTCTTCTAAGTCCTTATTAAATCTTTCTTCCATCTTCTCAATCCTTTTCTCCAGGTTATTTATCTGTAACTCCATTTTGCTTTCAAGATTTTGAATCATTTTCACCATCAAAATTTGAAATTCTTTATCAGGTAAATTCCCTATATCTTCTTCTTTTGTTTGTGTTGGTGGGCAATTATCTTGTTCCTTTACTTGCTGGATATTTCTCTGCCTCTTCATCTTGCTTATATTGCTTTGCTTGGGGTGGCCTTTCCCTCTTCTTTCAGTTTGTGGAGTTCTCTTCATTATGTAGTTTCTTCGCTGTGTGTGGGGTTGGACCGGTGACTTGTCCGGGTTCCCTGGTTAGGGAAGCATGTGTCGGTGTTCTGGTGGGTGCAGCTGGATTTCTTCTCTCTCCTTTAGAAGACAATGGACTGCTTTTCTGGGAGCCTGATGTCCTCTGCCAGTATTCAGAAGTTGTTTTGTGGACTTTACTCCGCGTTCAAATGTTCTTTTGATGAATTTGTGGGGGAGAAAGTGGTCTTGCCATCTTATCCCTCCGCCATCTTGTTCCTTCCTCCCCAGAACACTGGATTCTTATATTCCACTTGGTCGTGGAGTATCTCTTCCCAGCTGCTCCAGCAAGGCGCAGCCGCTGTACCTTACCTTGGACGAGGGGTATCTCCTCAAGGCCGCCCCTCCTGCTTTGAATGTGGATCAGCTCCTCTCGGCCCTCCGGTGCCCAAGCAGCCACCGCCTCCTGGATGTGGTACAGCTCCTCTCGGCCACCGCCCTAACCCTGGGAGCAGGGTAGCTCATCTCAGCCACGATTCTGCACGTGGTCGGTTGAGCCGGAGCCGGGCGTCTCCCGCGTCTGCGCCTGCGCCGCCGGAGCCGGGCGTCTCTGTTGACTCTTATACTGGAAGGTAGTTGTCAAACTCTCATCTTTCTATCACATTTAATATTTTTAATAAAACTTAATTTTTACATTCAAATTCGAGCCTGAATTTTTCAGGCTTGGAAGTGACCTATATCTCCTATCTTCTTTAACATGAGTCTCTAAGAAAGAAGAAAAGTAAAATGTTTTTTGCGCTGAGACCTGTTGCTTATATTAAGCCTTTCCATGGTCACTGATTGGATGGTTTTAAACTTCATGTTACTAACCCCTGAGCGGGGAGGCTGGACACACACCGAAGACAGGATGCTGAGTAGCCCTATGCTTCCCAGTCTGCCCTCCTTTCACCTCTTGGGACAAGCACTGATGCCTCTGTGGTCTCATTTAGACATTGCCAGTTTAGCTCCATTCAAAACTGATTGAAAGCAGTTTTTTAACTTGGTTGAAAATCAAAAGAAATCTTTAAAAATGAAGTCCAGTGCCTGCCATGGTGCTGTACTATGCTGGCATGAAATGGTGCATCTCTGGGTATGAACAGTTTGAACAGAACACAGCTGAAGAGATGGAAATTGACATTGTGATGAATGGGAACACACTCCATAATGAGGAGTCCACTCAATCTTAATGACAAGAGGTCACGGTGTCAGGTATGTACCCACTACCGGTCAGCAGCCTCTGAATGTGACCAGGTAGCAAATAGCTACTGTTTATCTTTGGAAGCGGAAGGCAACAGGCTTAGCTATGATTTTATCTTGCTGTCGCTGTTCAAGTAGTGAACATCTGCTCTTTTTGCTAAGTCTCTTGATGATGGGGATATTAACCAATGTTCCCTCCATCCTCATCCCTATTGTCAAGGAGTGGGCATGGACCCTAAGCCACACAAACCAGGCTCCCTCTGACTGGAATTTGAGATCTGAATGGAATAAAGATGGGGGTGAACAGATTTCCTCTGATGGTGGCAATGCAACCGACACCATCTGTTCCTTTCTGCCACCTAAATTCCCAACAGTATTCTGGTTTCTGAATTCCCTAAGCTCTGACTGCCTGGTTTGAATTCCATAGGCTAACTTTGGAATAGGCAGACTTCTTTTGAAAATGACCAAGTGGCTATTTTGAGCTTTGCTGGCCATAAGGTCTCAGCCACCACTACTCTACTCTGCCATCACAATGCATATATAGTCCCAGAAATCCATCAACAAGAGGCATGGCTGTGTCACAACAAAACTTTAGTTAGGGACACTTGAATTTGACTTGTGTGTAGTTGTCACACTGTCAGAAAATTGTGTTTTTATTTTGATTTGCTTCAGCTATTTGCAAATGTAAAAACTACCCTTAGCTTGTGGGCTATAAAAACAGGTAGAGGAACTGACTTGACCTGACCCCTAACTCCCTCTGGGCCAAGGCACTTCCCTCTACTAACTCCCTTCATTTTGCCTAATCTAACTGCAGTCAGTTTCTCTTGCCTGCAAGGGAGGAAGTCTGACTATAATGTGCACTGAATTCATCTGGTTCTAAAGAACATTGGCTACAAGCTTCCCCAGTGAATACTATTCAGTTCCTTCTTTGTTCATTCAGGCATTCAATCTGTGTTGAGAACCTTTTATGCTCCAGGGACTGTATGTAGCAGGCGCAGAGAATACGGCCATAATTTAGGGCAACACCATCCTGTCTTCCTCAGGGAGCTTTCTATACCGCAGCCATGGACCATCCTGATGGGAAACAAAGGTAGGGGTTTAAATTATCACCTGCACAGGACACTCTCTGGAGAGCTTGGATGTTCTAAAGGCATGTTGGTGGGGGGGATTAAAAAGTTTTAAATGGCAAGAAAAAGCCCAGATAATTGAGCTTCTAGAAATAGAAACAAGGTAAAGTCTAGTCAAGGCTATGGTTTTTCCAGTGATCATGTATGGATGTGAAACTTGGACTGTGAAGAAAGCTGAGCGCTGAAGAATTGATGCTTTTGAACTGTGGTGTTGGAGAAGACTCTTGAGAGTCCCTTGGACTGCAAGGAGATCCAACCAGTCCATTCTAAAGGAGATCAATCCTGGGTGTTCATTGGAAGGACTGATGCTAAAGCTGAAACTCCTTTACTTTGGCACCTCATGTGATGAATTGACTCACTGGAAAAGACTCTGATGCTGGGAAGGATTGAGGGCTGGAGGAGAAGGGGATAACAGAGAATGAGATGGCTGGATGGCATCACTGACTCGATGGACATGAGTTTGAGTGAACTCCGGGAGTTGGTGATAGACAGGGAGGCCTGGCGTGCTGTGATTCATGGGGTCGCAAAGAGTCGGACACGACTGAGTGACTGAACTGAACTGAACTGAAAAGTCTATCAAAGGGGGACTTTGAAACACTAATGAGAAGGTAGAGGAATAAAAAATCAAAATCTCAAAAATCAATGTAAACAAATGCATCCGATTTAAGACATTTTAAATAGTTAACAGAAGAACTGTACAAAAGAGATCTTCACGACCAAGATAGTCACAATAATGTGATCACTAACCTAGAGCCAGACATCTTGGAATGTGAAGTCAAGTTGGCCTTAGAAAGCATCACTACTAACAAAGCTAGTGGAGGTGATGGAATTCCAGTTGAGCTATTTCAAGTCTTGAAAGATGATGCTGTGAAAGTGTTGCACTCAATATGCCAGCAGTGGCCACAGGACTGGAAGAAGTCAGTCTTCATTCCAATCCCAAAGAAAGGCAATGCCAAAGAACTGATGGGACCAGATGCCACGATCTTTGTTTTCTTATAGTTGAGCTTCAAGCCAACCTTTTCACTCTCCTCTTTCACTTTCATCAAGAGGCTTTTGAGTTCCTCTTCACTTTCTGCCATAAGGGTGGTGTCATCTGCATATCTGAGGTTATTGATATTTCTCCTGGCAATCTTGATTCCAGCTTGTGCTTCTTCCAGCCCAGTATTCCTCATGATGTACTATGCATATAAATTAAATAAGCAGGGTGACAATATACAGTGTTGACATACTCCTTTTCCTATTTGGAACCAGTCTGTTCTTCCATGTCCAGTTCTAACTGTTGCTTCCTGACCTGCATACAGGTTTCTCAAGAGGCAGGTCAGGTGGTCTGGTATTCCCATCTCTTTCAGAATTTTCCACAGTTTATTGTGATCCACATAGTCAAAGGCTTTAGCATAATCAATAAAGCAGAAATAGATGTTTTTCTGGAACTCTCTTGCTTTCTCCAAGAATCAGTGGATGTTGGCTATTTGATCTCTGGTGCCTCTGCCTTTTCTAAAACCAGCTTGAACATCTGGAAGTTCACAGTTCACATATTGCTGAAGCCTGGCTTGGAGAATTTTGAGCATGACTTTACTAGCGTGTGAGATGAGTGCAACTGTGCGGTAGTTTGAGCATTCTTTGGAATTGCCTTTCTTTGGGATTGGAATGAAGACTGACCTTTTCACTACATTATATACTATGAAATCATTAAAAGAGAAATAAAGTACACAGAAGTCTGAAGATAAGCAGTATTTCTAAGAATCAGAACACATTAACAACTGAACAACAACAAGCCTTGTCTCTATTGCAATTAGTAATATTAGTTGCTCAGTTGTGTCTGACTCTTTGCGACCCCATGGTCTGGAGCCCACCAGTCTCCTCCATCCATGGAATTTTCCAGGCAAGAATGCTGGAGTGGGTTGCCATTTCCCTCTCCAGTGTACCTTCCCAACTCAGGGATCAAACCCAGGTCTCCTTCATTGCAGGCAGACTCTTTACTGTCTGAGCCACTAGGGAAATCGAATAATAGTTGAAGCTTTACTCCATCTATCCTATGTAAATTTAGTGGAATCAGTTTTCTAGTTGGACTCTACATTAAGAGAGGATGTGACCTCAGCTTTCATCTGCTGCCAGGTTAACTGGCTTTCATTAGCGTGGGCACCTTATTAGAACCATGGTAGTCCCTTTTGCCTGACAAATCTTTGGAATATAGCCGGTGTTTTCCCAGAAGCAGCTTTCCCTAAAATACAGACACATAGGGTTGTAGCTGCTCTTTCTCAGGACTTCGTTTGATTCCTATCTCCCCATACTTCTCAGTGTAGAAACACAAATCTGTGCATGCTCAAAGTTAAAAGATGTGGTTGGTGTTTACAGACTCCAACAGCTGTGCCCTGAGCAGATGCTCCCTCCTGAGCCCTCTACATAGTTCCTGCCTCCTAGTCCTTAAGACTGGGCTGTTTACTGCCTGGTTCTCCACACTCACAAGAGAAAATGCCATTTAATTATCTTTTGCTTCAACTAACCAGAGTCTGTGTCTACTGCTTACAATAAAATGTTCCTAGCTGACAAACCATTTCTTCAATTAATGTCTTTTAAATGCCCACATGTGTCTGGCGCTTTTGATTCAGTGATGGGCAAACATTAGGTCTCTGTTCACAGGAGCTCACAGCCTAGAGGAGGTGATTATGAAAACGGTGGTGAGGGCTGACTGGTAAAAGACAAGGGGCAGTAGACAAGGAAGAACAGTGTGTCCCTTTGGATATGGTGAGGGAGAGATGAACCTGTGGGGGTAATGATAGAGTTCAGACCCAACCACAGAAGGGGAGGCAGCCATGTGATAGCTTGGACAACAAGAATCCATATGAAGGGTAGAATAACTATTAAATACAAGGACAGGAGGAAAGAAGTCGGCAATTTCCAGCTGAGAGGATGAACAGTTTGATCCAGTCAATGGGCCTGATCTCTCCTATCTGCCCCTGTAATCACCCGAGGCAATAAAATCCCTGGGAGCAAACCCCACTCCAAATAGACATCTCTTTTTCTCTAAAATTATTTTAACACAACATTTTTATTAATTCTAAACTTGTTAGATACACTTGAGGCTTGTTTCTTAGTAAAAATTATAAGCCTTTTTGAAGCCTGGGAGATGTCAGACTCTTTGTTTATATCCCACACATTATGGTCATGGTAGGTGTCCCATAAAACGGGAGCAACTGAGATGCCAAGCACCCCTCCAGACCATATTATTGCTAGTCTGTCACCACGTGTGGCAATGAAGCTGTAAAGACGCTGCAGTGTTTCTCTCTATGGGTGGCCTTATCTCTGCATTCATTAATTAAAGCAATTAGGATGGAGATTCTTTATATATCCAATCTAGCCTAGAAAGGCTAACAGTTCAATCGGATTCATCAGCTAAGTCCCTAAAGTTACAATCTCTTATAATTAGCCATTGACCTCACAGTATTTAGCTAACAATGACAAACACACAGACCCTTCCAATCTCGGCTAACACCCAGAAATAACCACATTTAATTCACTGCATTAGCACCAGACACAGAGGATGTATGTAACATACTACCAAGTGGAGGGTCCCCCTATAGGAGATGATTAAAAGATAATGTTTCCAGCACAACTGATATATATATATATAAGGAATAATCATTAGAGATATGCCAAAGGGTGTGTAAGTGATTTGTCTGGTATGCTTCCAGAAAGTGATGGAACTCAAACAGATTGCATATGATGTAACATACAAGGAAGTCTCAGGCAAATTCTGGAAAATGTCTTTTTCCTCCTGGTGGGAGGCCACAGTAGAGGGAAATGAGGGAGATAAACATTATCTTTCTCTCCCCTCCCCCCTCTGGCTATTCTTCATTTGTTAATGAATTTTAAGAATTCTTTAGGCTGTTTGACCTTGTTAGATATATTGGTATGGGGAGATGTCTTTACCCTAGGAAAGCAATTGTGCCACCCAGGATGATTCTCACCCTCCTTGCTTTTTAATGACAGGAACAGTAATATCCTACAGAACCAAATGGCTTCCTTTGGTTGAGTGGTAAAGAACCCACCTGCCAAAGGAGGAGACATAAGAAACATGGGTTCAATCCCTGGGTCAGGAAGACCCTGCGAGAAGGCAATGGCAATCCACTGCCGTATTCTTGCCTGCAAAATCCCATGGGCAGAAGAGCATGTCAGTCTATAGTCTACAGGGTTGCAAAGAGTTGGATATGACTTAGTAACTGAGCATGCACATCCAGAATGAATTACATACATCAGTTACTACTAAGTCTACATATGGACAAAGAAGCAGCAGGAATTTAAGGATCACAAGTCATAATTTACTATAAAATTGAATGGAAACCACCTAGTTATGTGTTCTCTCTGAGTCTCATCATCTGTGAAACAGGATTATCACACTTCAAGAGCTGCCTCAGAATTCAAATGGATGTTGATGAATATTCAAACCGCCACCACTTCAACAAACAAAAAAATCTTGTATTTTGCTTTTGATTTATTGCAACTAAGATTCTCACCCACTTGGGTAGCAGCAGCTATTTAGTGAGCAGAAGAGAAGCATTTATCTGGAGAAATACCAACATACCATACATTTCCTCTGAGCCTCTTGGGGCACAAAACATTTCATGAGACAGAGATAACAGTGAACCTATTAAAAAAGACCAGTTAGAAGCATTCAGCCATGCATACAAATACACAAAAACATGAGAACTAATATTCACCCAGATTTCCTCTTTGAATCATACAATTTGGTTTATTACTTGGTTTGGTTTTGTTCTATAGCCAGAAGGAACCCAAAGTTGACCTAATCCAAATGTTTTATTTTAATGTCAAAGAACAGGTCCCAGAAGAGGAACAACTTGATAACTGCTTGGTGTCCACACCCACTGATGAAAATCAACTAGAAAAAGGTGTTCACTTCTGTAATGTTTTTAGGAGTAATGCCTTCAAATGAGGGTATATTCCAATGAGAATGATCCAGATGGTGAGTGGCCTGGACAAAATTCCTTCAGAGATTAATAGTGTATAATTTCTTGACTGTTTACTGGGAGCAATCTTTGACCTAGGAGCTTTAGCACATTTCCACACTTCACTCTACAGCAATATGAGATACTCTCTACATTTAAAGTTACAGAGATAAAAGATGGTGAGGCTTAGCAAGGTGAGGTAATTTGCCCAAGTTCTTAGGTAGAAGCAGAACCAGAGTGAGCTTTCTCGATGGCTCAGTGGATAAAGAATCCACTTGCAATGCAGGAAACATGGGTTTGATCCCTGGGTTGGGGAGATCCTCTGGAGGAGGAAATGGCAACTCATTCTAGAAATCCTATGGAGAGAGGAGCCTGGTGGTCTATGGTTCATGGGGTCGCAAAGAGTAGGACACAACTGAACAAATAAACACCCACATAGAGCCAGTGTAAGCAGCTTTTGGCAGGAAAAAGCTATTTGCATGCAAGGGGTCTCTGCAAGAGGCACCCCTTTGTCATGTCACTAACCTTAAACCAGGTACCCCCATGCTCTGCTTATCTATGGCCCTAGCATACTTTTCTGGAGAAGGCAATGGCAAGCCACTCCAGTACTCTTGCCTGGAGAATCCCATGGATGGAGGAGCCTGGTAGGCTGCAGTCCGTGGGGTCACTAAGGGTCGGACATGACTGAGCGACTTCACTTTCACTTTTCACTTTCACACATTGGAGAAGGAAATGGCAACCCACTCCAGTGTTCTTGCCTGGAGAATCCCAGGGACGGGGGAGCCTGGTCGGCTTCCGTCTATGGGGTCACACAGAGTCGGACACGACTGAAGTGACTTAGCAGCAGCAGCAGCAGCATACTTTTCAAATCATTTGATCATATAATACTCTGCCTAACTTCTTGGTTCTTTCCATAGATCAAAGAAATAGAAATGAAAAGTAAGTAAGCAGTAGATGACAGATCTCTTCCTTAGCTTGCCCTTTAGTAATCTAGCAAACAAACCTTGTGAACAAGATAGCATCTAAACCAAGATCACAAGGCATTGACAAGCCTGCACACAGAGGTTGATGGCAAAGGTTCCAATCCCTTATCTCAGTGATAAAGTGAGTTGACTTCCCTGCTTCCTTTAAAAAGCTTTCATGGCTGAACAGAATCTTCAGAGGTGGCTTTTGGGGAAACACTGAGTTCACCACCTCCCTAGACTGTTAGCACTCTGTTTATTGGCACTTTTCCGTTCTACCAACATCTGTGGGTAGTGATTTTGTAAACTGGTGAGCAGTAGGACCAACTTGCAGAGAAGGCAATGGCAACCCACTCCAGTACTCTTGCCTGGAAAATCCCATGGACAGTGGAGCCTGGTAGGCTGCAGTCCATGGGGTCGCCAAGAGTTGGACACGACTGAGCAACTTCACTCTCAATTTTCACTTTCATGCACTGGAGAAGGAAATGGCAACCCACTCCAGTATTCTTGCATGGAGAATCCCAGGGACAGGGGAGCCTGGTGGGCTTCCGTCTACGGGGTTGCACAGAGTCAGACGCGACTGAAGTGAATTAGCAGCAGCAGCACCACCACCACCAACTTGATAACACTAGAAATTATGTCCAATTTTCTTTAACTCCAAAAACAAGTACTCTCTACCACAATGCCATACAGCATCGCTCACCAGATGAGGCAACAAGTTTCACTGGATAGAAAGCCCTGTGGAAGTTGCATATGAAGCCCATTTCACTCTTTCTGTTCTATGATGATACAGCAACACTGTGGACGCTTTCCAACATCCAGACCCAAGCACTTTCCACTTGCACTACATTGCACAGGGCCTGGCACAAAATATACTCTCAATAATTATCTATGTAAGGAAAAGTCGCAAAATAAGTTAAAATCATTTAAATAAAACTAACATTTATACAGAGAAATCATTGTGAGCAAGGTGGTAAATCATGCAGCAAAGAAATAGCTACTACAATAGGTTTTGTTGTTCAGTCACTAATTTGTGTCCAACTATTTGCAACAGCATGGACTGCAGCACACCAGGCTCCCCTATCCTTCACTATCTCCCAGCTTCACTATCTCCCAGAGTTTGGTCAAACTCATGTCCATTGAGTCAGTGACGCTATTAAACCACGTCACCCTCTGTTGCCCCCTTCTCCTTTTGTCTTTAATTGTTCCTAGAATCAGAGTCTTTCCCAATGAGCTGACTCTTTGCATCAGGTAGCCAAAGTATTATTGGAGCTTCAGCGTCAGATCTTCCAATGAATATTCAAGGTTGATTTTCTTTAGGATTGACTGACTTGATCTCCTTTCTGTCCAGTGGATTCTCAAAAGTCTTCTCCAGCACCACAACTCGAAAGCATCAATTATTTGGCACTCAGCCTTCTTTATGGTCCAACTCTCACATCTGTACATGGCTCCTGGAAAATCATAGCTGTGAGTATATGAACCTTTGTCAGCAAAGTGATGTCTCTGCTTTTTAATATGCTGTCTAGCTTTGTTGGAGTTTTTCTTTCAAGGAGCAAACATCTTTTAATTTCATGGCTGCCATCACTGTTTGATTTTTTGAGCCTGAGATACTAAAATCCATTATGCTTCTACTTTCCCCCCTTCTATTTGCCATGAAATGGTGGGACTGGATGCCAGGATCTTGTATTTTTTAATGTTGAGTTTTAAGCCAGCTTTTTCACTCTCCTCTTTCATCCTCATCAAGAGGCTCTTCAGTTCCTCTTCACTTTCTGCCATTAGAGTGGCATCATCTGCATATCTGAGAGTGTTGATATTTCTCCTGGCAACCTTGATTCCAGCTTGTGATTTATGCAGCCTGGCATTTTGCATGACAAATTCTGCATATAAATTAAAAAAGCAGGGTGACCATATACAGCCTTGATATACTCCTTTCCCAGTTTTGAACCAGTCTGTTATTCCATGTCCAGTTCTAACTGTTGCTTCTTGACCCACATACAGGGTTCAGTTTCTCAGGAGACAGGTATGGTGGTCTGGGATCCTAATCTCTTTAAGACTTTTCCACAGTTTATTGTGATTCACACAGTCAAAGGCTTTAGCATAGTCAATGAAGCAGAAGTAGATGTTTTTCTGAAATTTCCTTGCTTTCTCTATGATCTAATGACTGCTGGTTACTAATAGGTCTATTAGATAAGAATTTGGGCCTTAGTTCTTAGTTCCAGCTTAGTTACCTATGGGCTTTCCTGAAAGCTCAGTTGGTAAAGAATCTGCCTGCAATGCAGGAGACTCTGGTTCAATTCCCAAATCAGGAAGATCCCCTGGAGAAGGGAGCAGCTACCCACTCCAGTATTCTGGCCTGGAGAATTCCATGTACTGTATATTCCTTGGAGTGGAAAAGAGTTGGACACAACTGAGCGAATTTCACTTTCACTTTTCAGTTCAGTTATCTACAAGTTTTGAGACTAAGTACATTACATAACCTCTCTGAACTTCAATCGTCCAGCTATAATACAGAAGGATAAAGGTTAGCAACCCCAGATGGCTATTGTGGGTTCATGAATATTATCAAAGCATCCACTCTGACACAGCAATCAATAAATGGCAGTCCTGATCACTGCTCTTTTATAAGTTATGCCTATGACAGTGGTTTGCAGCATGACTCTACCAGGGTCTTTTCTTACAAGGCATATGCTGTCAGTGTTCCCTAAGAATTTCAGAAGCATTTGCTTTTCTGATCTTAAGAAGGATTCCCAAAACCCACTTTGTTTCCCTGTTCAAAGTGAAATATCTGATGAACTATTTTTTACCATTTTTATCAAAGAAAAAGTCTTCACTAAAACTAAAACAGAGATAATGATATCTGCTTTATAGACTTGTTTGAGAATTAGTGAATGACACGCTTGGGTGGTGCCTGACACCACATCTTACATACTTACTAAGACCAATTTTAAAATAGCCAACACCTTATATTAAGACCCTGACGTACCAAGTCCAATGTGTGTGGGGTTTCTTCTACACTCCCAAGTAATGTTTTGACACCATCTGGGAGTCCTACAACTCAATTCTGACACTCCCTACTTGGAGAAATCATTGGATCCCACAGGTTAAGGACTCAGTCCTGCAAAACTACCCCCAGCTTCAGATGCCAATTGTAATGTCAGGTTATTCCCTGAATTTCTGATCGCAGAGCTATAGATCTGGGGCTGCCATGACCTTTGACTCTGCTTGAGTTCAATTAATTTGCTAGAGAGGCTAACAGAACTTAGAGAAACATTTTACTCACTCATATTGACTATTATAAAAGGATGTAGCTCAAGAACAGTCATATGGAGGAGATGCACAAAGCAGGGTACAGGGAAAAGGGGTGGGGTGTCCATGCTCTCCAGCATCTCCAGAAACTCTCTGAACTCTGTCTTTTTGGGTCTTTGCTGCTGCTGCTATTGCTGCTGCTGCTACTGCTGCTGCTAAGTCACTTCAGTCAGTGTGTGAAGTGTGACCCCATAGATGGCAGCCCACCAGGCTCCCCCATCCCTGGGATTCTCCAGGCAAGAACACTGGAGTGGATTGCCATTTCCTTCTCCAATGCATGAAAGTGAAAAGTGAAAGTGAAACCGCTCAGTCATGTCCGACTCTAAGACCTCATGACCTGCAACCTACCAGGCTCCTCCCATGGGATTTTCCAGTCAAGGGTATTGGAGTGGGTCGCCATTGCCTTCTCCACATTTTGGGTCTTTAAGGAGACTTAATTATATAGGCTTGACTGATTAAATCATTGACCATTGGTGATTGAACTCAATCTCTAGCTCCTCCCTAGAGACAGGGTTTTGGAGATTGGGTGGAGTAGGACTGAGAATTCAAACCCTCTAATCACATGCTTGACTGCTGGCAACCAGCCCCCAACCTTTGGTGCGTTCCAAAAGTCACCTGTTTAGCATAACCAAAGACACTTCTATTGGTTTCCTCACTTGGGATTCCCTAATAGCTCAGTTGGTAAAGAATCTGCCTGCAATACAGGAGATCCCTGTTTGATTTCTGGGTAGGGAAGATCTGCTGGAGAAGGGATAGGCTACCCACTCCGGTATTCTTCGGCTTCCCCTGTGGCTCAGCTGGTAAAGAATCCACCTTCAATGAGGGAGACATGGTTTTGATTCCTGGATTGGTACAATCCCCTGGAGAAGGGAAAGGCTACCCACTCCAGTATTCTGGCCTGGAGAATTCAATGGACTATAGTCCATGGGGTCGCAAAATTTGGACACGACTGAGCGACTTTCACTTTCTTCACTTCACTTAGGAAATTCTCAGGGCTTTAGATTCTCTGTGCTAGAAAGGAAGAGAAACCAAATATAAATATATACTTCTTATTTTAAATCACATCACAACTACTTAGTTCCTAAAATGTTAATTGGTACCTCAGTTATCTTTCGCTTCATTAATTCTATGAAAAAGAAGCTAAAAGAGAAATTCCTCAGTGGTTTACAATGACCAATATTTTCATACTCTTATGGATCTGCAGGTTGACTGATTTGGCTGAGGTTGGCTGGCCTCAGCTGGGCAGCTCCATTTCATGAAATGGGATGGCTGGACTTGGATGTAGGCTGCAGGCTGAGTCTGAGATTGATCTGTATTTTTCTCATCCTCCTTGTACCAGTGGATCCCCAATGCATGTTTATCTTATTGTGAATTTCAGGAGTGCAGCCATCAGCCAAATCATGTCTCAGTCTAGTGACCAAAGCAAGTCACGTGGCCCAAAGCAAGCAGGTGGATAAGAGAGGTATATCTGTCTGAAGGGGTGAGGGATGGGAATGAAGATCTGATAACTACTTATCAAATCCATGATGGCTGGATTCCAGGCATTCACAAGTTGGATAGACCAATGCAATCACTATCATCCAGTATCAAGTGAACTTCCCTCCAGACCTCCAGACAGCTAAACCCTTAGGATTTGCAAGACTGGATAAGGACAGGTTCAATTCCTCTCTAAAGCTTTTCCTGCAGACTAAGTTGAAGAAAACGCACCTTCTGGCAGCAAGGATGCATTTGAAACTCCAATTAAGGAAAGTCAGAGCTTAGGGCATTGCACAGTGAAGCAAATGCCAATCCCCAACTCTGATTACCATCGAAGGGATGACACTTTCAATCTACCTCAAAACAAAACCCATTTCTTTCCAGATCAGATGACAGGTGATATAGGAATACCGTGCAATTGATTCAATAGACTGTTTAATATACAATGGACCAAAAGGAGGCCTAAACCCAAAAAGACAAGAACTCACATGAGTTTCAGAGTGGATTTAAGGGGGCACCTTTCCCTAGTTTGTCAAAATAGGTTTGCAAAAATAGCTCATAAGGAATAATGTGAGAGTGAAAGGGTGTGAGGTGCAGGGAAGTGAGAAAGCGCAATGTCTAGCACCTACTCTGTAATTAAAGTGTCTCATTTTGACTGGTGGCTGATTTCTCAGGCTCAGCAATTTTACCTTTGCAGTGGTCAAGACTTGAGCTTTAATTCCTAACTGTGATCATGATGTATGATCCTTTTAAAGTAATGTGGAATTTGGTTTGCTAACATTTTGCTGCAGATTTTTGCATCTCTGCTCATCAGAGATACTGACCTGTAATTTCTTTTTTTGTGGTCTTCTTTTCTGGCTTTGGTATCAGGGTGATGCTGGCCTCAGAGAATGAGTTCAGAAGCAATTCTTCCTATTCAATGTTTTGGAAAAGTTTGAAAAGGCTCAGTGTTATTCTTTAAATATTTGGTAGAATTCACCTATGAATTCTGGTCCTGGACTGCTGCATGGTGGGAGGTTTTTGAAAATGACTGATTCATTGGTCTGTTCATATTTTCCATTTCTTCCTGATCTGGTCATGGGGGAGTGCATGTTTCTAGGAATACATCCAGATTTTTCTAGGTTGTCCACTTGATTGGCATAGAATTGTTCATAATATCTTATGATCCTTTGTATGTCTGTGTGTTTAAAGTAGTACTTGCTAGAGAGTAATCTCTCATTTCACATTAGACTTTATGGATTTCAGCAGCCTGACCATCACTGCATCTATAATGAGAGTGTAAAGGAATTTACTCTATCAGGGATCTTCAAAACAGAATCTCTAGACTGCAAGGGGTGGTGTTTGATAAGGATCTTCAAATTCATAGACCAATAAGAAGCAGTATTTGTGCCATCTCCCTTTGAATCTGGTGGGTCTGTGACTTAGAGGAGCAGAACATTTTGGAAGCTCCAGGTAACTCTTGAGGCAAGACAAGATACAGCCTGCAGCTTCTGCTGGTTTATGGTTGGGGTGCCCTCTCTGGGAGGTGCCAGGTGCCACGTAAAAAGCCTATAGATCTTCAGGCAGCCACGCAGAAAGGCCACATCCCAAGACCTTACGGAGAGTAAGAGATGCTCTAAGCGACCAGCTTTTTCATCCATACCCAGAACCAGACTTGGAGCAAAGAAGACTTCATTGTTTGCCAGGCCCAGGCACCACCTGACTGAAACTGTATGGTGGAATCTGAGTGAGACCTGTCTTACCAGACCTAGTCAACTTTAGATTCAGGGACAAAGTCAATGATTTTTTGTTTTAAGTCACTGCTTCCCCATGATGTGTCACGGACCAATAGACCCAGATGAGATGGCAGTGATCTTATAGCCACTACAGTGGAAGAAAAGGGCCAGAGTGGCCACAGTGGGTGGGGTTCTGATTGACTCTATGTCAGTTAAAATAGCTGGCTTTCCTGCACTATAATTCTATGTTGTTGTTGTTCAGTTGCTAAGTCGTGTCTGATTCTTTGCACCTCCATGGACAGCCTTCCCTGTCTCTCACCATCTCCCAGAGTTTGGAATTATTTATGCACTTTTTTCATTTTAAGGAAACAAGGTTTCTACTGATCAAAGAAAATGTGTGAAAACCATTGAAGCAGGTAATACTTCCAATATTTTCTAGATTCACAGTTTCAAAATTGAAATTCACATTGAGTAATAGCAATGCCCGAATCTGAAGCTACACACAGAGTGCAAAGTGTTTTATGTACAGTGAATCATTATGGGTTCACCATCCCCACCAGCCCAAGATAAATCCACTGCAGAAGAACAGAGGCAGGATCTGAACCCAGATATCCTGATCTCAGGGCCCACACTTCCAATTAGAATAACACAACAACACTCCTAAAGTGAACTATACTGCCTACCAAGCAACAGTGTTCGTGCTGCTTAAGGACAACTGTAATGAAGGCCACATCCACTTGTAAGTTGAGAGGCTACTACATGACCCATCTGGCTTCTAAAATACTTCCCAACCCATAGAAAAGGGAACCCTCATACACCGTTGATGGGAATGTAAATTGGTGCATCCACCATGGAAAATAGTGGAGTGCTTCCTCAAAAAACTAAAAATAAATTTGCCATATGATCCAGCAATCCCACTCCTGGGAAGATGTCTGGACAAAACTGTATTTCAAAAAGATATATGCACCGCTATGCTCATTGTGACACTATTTACAATAGCCAAGGCAAGGAAACAAATGTCTATCAGTAGATGAATGGATAAAGAAGATGTGGTATACATATGCAATTGGATACTACTCAACCATAAAAAAGAATAAAATAATGCCATTTGCAACAACATGGATGGATCTAGAGATTATTATACTAGGTGAAGTTTGTCAGAAGAGAAAGATAGATATACGGTATCACTTATATGTGGAATCTAAAATACAACACAAAAAACTTAACTTTGAAACAGAAATAGACTCACAGAGAACAGACTTGTGGTTGCCAAAGGGGAAGAAGGATAAGGGAGGGATGGATTCGGAGTTTGGGATTAGCAGATGCAAACTATCATATACAGAGTTGATAAACAACAAGATCCTGCCGTATAGCACAGAGAATTATACATATATACATCTACATACAGACGCGTGTGTGTGTATGTATATACATACATACACATAAATACATATATACACATGTTCTGTATCAATATATTGTAATAAACCATAATGGAAAATAGTATATATATTATATATAATGCATATAAAGAATGAAAAAGAATATACATAATATGATTATACATAAGAATATATATATTAATAAAAAACACTTCAGTCTTCCATTCAATTTTTTTGAGATGCAAGAGAAAATCATTTAACAAGGAGTATGGGGATATGCTCTGTATATTGAGTGCTACATGTAATCTGTAAGAAAACATGATCCTGAGACCAAAAGGTAAATTTAGATAAGCACTAAAATCTACAGACAACTGCTACATGGAGAGAAATCTAAGAATCAAAGACATCTGGGAGGAAGGAAAGATTCATGAGGCCTAACAGATCTTGACAGGTGGCTTCAGGCTCCACGAGAGACCTGTATGTGGCTTCTGATATACTGTGAGAAACCCCTGTCACGTTTCTTACTTATGGACTCATGTCAGGGCTTGGCTGTGATTTGCTGTGTCTGGACAGCTTTGAAGCACCTCAGGGTTTATCTACTGAGGCGACATAAATTTCACACACCACTAAAAATAGTTCACACCACACTATTAAACTTACATAAAAGTTGCAAAAAACAATGCAGAAAAACTTCAGATACTTTTTCACCAACTTTTAATATTTTGGCAAATTCTTCATCATATCCTTTCTGTGTGTGTATCCCTTTATATTTCTGTGTTCATTTTCTAAACATCGAGCATGGGGACATTCTCTTACATAACTACAATACAGTTATCAATTCAGGACATTCAACCAAAGTCTTGCTATTTAGGAAGTATATAAGCCATTTCTTTTCTTTTTTTTTCATTTTTATGTTTAATAGATGTCCCTCACTTTGATTGTTTCTGATGTTTCTGAATGAGAGGATTCCTGACTGGAATACTATAAGGCTAATGATGTGTCCCTTCTCATTGTACTACCATATTCAGAGGCTCATGTTATCCACCTGCACTTGCTGCTGATCACTCAGTCAAGATGTTACTGGGCTTCTCTACTGACTAGATACTACAGAAACTGATATGTAATCTGTGGGGAGATACTGTGGCACTACTAATGTTTGAGTTCATGATTAAGGGTCAGACCCTCATCCATATGGGCATACTTGGAGGGTCACTCGGTAAAGAGTCTGCCTGCAGTGCAGGAGACCTGAGCTCGATCCCTGGGTTGAGAAGATCCCCTGGAGAAGGAAATGGCAACCCACTCCAGTATTCTTGCCTGGAAAATTCCATGGACAGAGGAGCCTGGTGGGCTAGAGTCCATGGGGTTGCAAGAGCTGGACACAACTTACTGACCACACCACCACCCCATCTGCCTATGGGTCTCTGCTATATAAGTTTTGACATTCCCCTACTGACAAGGATGAAAGCTAAGTTTCATAACAAACATTTTGGCAATTCCTGTTAGAAGAAAAGGTGGCAATAAAATAAACATTTTTACTTCCTCTTCAGACAAGATAGATCCACATTTCCTTGTTCTTTTCCCACTAAGCAAATCTATGAACTCTAGAAATAGTGCAAGAGACAATCAAAGGTGAAAAGAAAAAGAGAATCTGGTTTGAGAACCCAGGAATGGCAGAAAGGCATAGTGGCAGAGCATCTTCCACCCCTCTATTCAATAGAAGGTGACCCAGACCCAATGTTACCCTATTCATGACCTTTTAATATTAACAGAAAACAGTCCAAACAAGCTTATATTTTCTGCCAGAGAAAATAGGAGTGCATCTTACACCATCAGGGGAGTCTGATCCTACTGTCAAGGGAGGTCAATTGGGAGTCCCACCATATATAAGCAGCCAGGGGTAAACACTCTGCTTCCTTGCTGGATTAAGATTCCCCTTTCCCTGAAGAGGTTCTGAGGTGGGTAGGCATGCCAAACCAGCCAATGGAACCAGTTGTTACAAGGGTTTGGTTCAGGAAGGATTTTTGTCCTTACAGGCCGTGAGACTACTTTCCCCCATCCAGCTGGGATGGGTGGGGGAGGGAGGGATATATCCACAGTAAGCAGCCTGGTCCAAGAGTCTTTGTGGACTCTTCTCTTTCCTCCCCTACCCAGAGAGACCTGGAGAATGGGTGAGCAGTAGGAGGATCTTGCCACAGTTTTCCTCCCGCAAGACATCTGAGGCCAGGCCTAGCCTGAGCAAACTTCTTCTTCCTTAGGCAACACCCTCAGGGACCAGTGGAAGCAGAAGTAACACTTGAGGAAACAAACAGATGAAAATAACATTGCAAAAGGCAGCAAAAATGCAAACTGTCATTGGAACCACTGTTCATAGAAATAGGCCAAGAACCACCTGTTAAACTTAATGCAGTAACCGCCAGAATAAAAAACTCAAGCAGGACCCAGAGTCTCCTAAAACAATAAACAAAACACCCAGGATACAAGTGAAAATAACCCACCATGCCAAGAATGAAGAAAACTGCAGCTCAAATGGGAAAAGACAAGCAAATGAGGCCAACACTGAGTCAATCAGATTTTGAAATTATCTGACAAAGGTTCTAGAGCCACCATCATAAAAATGATTCAATAATCAATGTTAGAATCTCTTTTAACAAATGATAGAACCTGAAATTACAACAATAAAAAAAATATTCACAGAATAAGCTCAGGGGAAGAATAGAGAAGACGAAGATAAAATCACGAAGCTTGAGAGCTTATCAATACAACTTGCCTAGTTTTAACAACAGATAGACAATAGACTGAAAAAAAAATAAATACAGTCTCAGTCATCCATAGAATAATAACAAAATATGCAGTATTTGCATTTCTAGAGTCCAAGAAGGAAGGGAGAAAGGAAGTAAGGCTAAAGAGCATTAGGATAAATAATTGCTGAAAACTTTACAATTTTGGTGGAAGAAACAAATTTACATATTCTCAGAGTTGAACTGACCCCATAAAGCATAAACGTAAAGAAACACATGCCAAGACATGTCATAATTAAACTTTTGAAAAATAAAGATGAAGAAAAAGATTCTGAAAGGAGCATTTTCTATAGGAGAAAGTATTTTATATAAGAGAAAGCATTTTCTATAAGAGAAAGCATTCTATAGGAGATAGCATTTTCTATCAATTTGAATGACAATAAATTTCTCATAGATACAGTTAAGGGCAGAAAGATATATTGTGCAAGTACGGAAAAAGAAGAGCTGTCAACTGCGAATTCTATACCCAATGAAACTATGCTTATGAATGAAGGCAAAATGGAAACTTTCTCGGATGAAGGAAAATAACAATAATTTGTTGCTAACATAAATACTCTGAAAGGAAGTTTTTCAGACAAAAGTGAAATGACTAAAGAAGGAATCTTGGAACGTCAGAAATTAACAACAGAGTAGAAATATGGGTACACACATATATAAATATATATATATAGCAGTCTATAATTTTCCTCATAGATTCATAAGTCAGGATTGATAACTGAAACAAAAATTATAACACTGCCTGATATGCAAGTCAATGATGTTTAAAAGTGAGGAAGATAAAGAGACCTAAATAGAAGTGAAACCTCCGAAATTCACTCAAAGTGCTAAATTGTTGACTCTAGTAAACTATAATAAGTCATGTATGTAACATGGCAGAATGAAGCACTAATATATAAATAATTATCCTTAATGTAAATGGCTTAAATATGCCAATCAAAAGATAGAGATTGGCAGAATGGATAAAAATATGACCAAAACATATGCTGCTGAAAAGAAACTCACTTCAAATTCTATTACATATGCAGACTGAAATTAAAAGATAGCATATTAAAAAGCAGAGACATTACTTTGCCAACCAAGGTCCGTCTAGTCAAGGCTATGGTTTTTCCAGTGGTCATGTATGGATGTGAGAGTTGGACTGTGAAAAAAGCTATCACCGAAGAATTGATGCTTTTGAACTGTGGTGCTGGAGAAGACTCTTGAGAGTCCCTTGGACTGCAAGGAGATCCAACCAGTCCATTCTAAAGGAGATCAATCCTGGGTGTTCATTGGAAGGACTGATGCTAAAGCTGAAACTCCAATACTTTGGCCACCTCATGTGACAAGTTGACTCATTGGAAAAGACTCTGATGCTGGGAGGGATTGGGGTCGGGAGGAGACGGGGACGACAGAGGATGAGATGGCTGGATGGCATCACCAACTCGATGGACATGAGTTTGAGTGAACTCCGGGAGTTGGTGATGGACAGGGAGGCCTGGCGTGCTGCGATTCATGGGGTTGCAGAGAGTCGGACACGACTGAGTGACTGAACTGAACTGAACCTAATATAAGAAGCAATGATTATTTTAAAATGGCTATATTAATATCTGATAAAGCAGACTTCAGAACAAAAATAGTTACTACAAAGGAGAATCTTGTAACAATACTGAAAGGATCAGTCCACCAGGAAGACACAATGATCTGAAATGTACTATCATAAAAAAATAAAGAGCATCAAAATACATGAAAAAAAACTGATATGGCAGAAAAGTATTGCAGATAAATCCACAATTATAGCTGGGGGTTTCAACACTTCCTTCTCAGCAACTGGTTAAAAAAGTAGAGGGAAAAGCAGCAAGGATATTGAACATAACAAAAATATAGTCAATGAGAAGGATCCAGTTGACATGAATAGAATATTCAGCAAGAGAAAAATAGATATTTTTTAAAAGTGTCCTCAGAATATTCACCAAAGTAGACCATATCCTGTGTCATTAAACAAGTGTCAATAAATTAAGAAGAATTAAAATCAGAAAGAGAGTTCTAGAAGAACAATGGAATTAGAGAATAAAGCATTAAGAGAAAGACAAGAGAAAAATATTTAAACATGTAAAAAATTAAACAACCCACTTCTAAATAATTCATAGGTTGAAGGGCAAATCTCAAAGAAAAATTTAAAATATCTAAGAAATGAATGGACATAAGCTTGACATATCAAAATATTTAGGACATAGGTAAAACATTGCCAAGAGAAAAAAATCTGTAACACTAAATGCTTACTTTAGAAATGAGAAAAGTTCCCACTGCAAGGAACTATTAAAAAAAAAAAAAAGAGAGAGCAAAATCAACACAAACCAAGCAGAAAGAAGTAATACGAGTAGAAATGATTGGAAAATAGGAATTCTATAGAAACAAATCCATGAAACAGAAATCTGACTTTTCAAAAAAATCAATAAGGGTGCACAGCTTTTAGCAAGAGTGATAAAAATGAAAGGAAAATGCAAGTTAACAACATCAGAAATTAAATAAGATATATAACAACAGATCTCGCAGTCATTAAAACAATAAGTAAAGACAACCAACAACTTTACATTCCTAAATTCAGCTACTTAAAAGAAATAGACCAATTCTTTGAAAACTATAAACTACCTAAATTCAATTAAGATGAAATAGACAATCTGAATAGTGCTATAACCATCAAATAAATTGAATCTGTAATTTAAAATCTCCTGAACAAAGCAATCTTCAGGCCCGGATGGCTTCACTGAACAATTCTACCAAACATATAAATAAGAATTAACACCAATTTTATCTAATCTCTTCTAGAAAAAAGAAGGAAACACTTCCCAGCTCATCTTATAAAGTCAATATTGCTCTGATAACAAAATCCTGCAAAGGCAATACACAAAACAAAAACTACAGACCACTATCTCTCATTAATTATTAGACCATGGATTGTTGTCAATATCTGTTTATATGTCTTCAGTGGTCCCCAACTCTTTTGGCACCACTGGTTTCATGGAGGATAATTTTTCCTTGGACCAGAGAGGTAGGAGGATGGTTTTGGAATGATTCAAGAATGTTACTTTTGGTGTGCACTTTATTTCTATTATTATTACATCAGTCTCACCCCAGATCATCCAGGATTAGATCCCAGAGGCTGGGGTCCCCTACACTTAAATACCATCCAAGTTCATGCTTCAATTGGTCTCTGCCTTTCCCCCCCGCCCCCACCTCTGGACAAGTGAAACAGTTTCTCTATTAGGCGTCTGTTTTGTGATTGCTTCCTTCTAACTCTTTTCTTTTATATTTCTAAGGTCCTTGTTTACATGCTTTGATGCAGGCTTCATGTAAAATGATAATCTCTAAGTCCATCCATGTTGCTGCAAATGGCATTACTCCATTCTTTTTATGACTTCATAGCATTCCATTGTATACGTGTACCACATCTTCACTAGCCATTCATTTGTTGATGGACATTTAGGCTGCTTCCATGTCTTGCCTATTGTAAATGGTGCTGCTCTGAACTTTGCCTCTTGAGAAACCTGTATGCAGGTCAGGAAGCAATAGTTAGAACTGGCCATTGAACAACAGACTGGTTCCAAATAGGAAAAGGAGTACGTCAAGGTTGTATATTGTCACCCTGCTTATTTAACTTATATGCAGAGTACATCATGAGGAATGCTGGGCTGGAAGAAGCACAAGCTGGAATCAAGATTGCCGGGAGAAATATCAATAACTTCAGATATGCAGATGACACCACCCTTACGGCAGAAAGTGAAGAGGAACGCAAAAGCCTCTTGAGGAAAGTGAAAGAGGAGAGTGAAAAGTTTGGCTTGAAGCTCAACATTCAGAAAACAAAGATCATGGCATCTGGTCCCATCAGTTCATGGGAAATAGATGGGGAAACAGTGGAAACAGTGTCAGACTTTATTTTTTTGGGCTCCAAAATCACTGCGGATGCTGATTGCAGCCAGGAAATTAAAAGACGCTTGCTCCTTGGAAGGAAAGTTATGACCAACCTTGATAGTATATTAAAAAGCAGAGACATTACTTTGCCAACAAAGGTCTGTCTAGTCAAGGCTATGGTTTTTCCCGTGGTCATGTATGGACTGTGAAGAAAGCTGATCACCAAAGAATTGATGCTTTTGAACTGTGGTGTTGGAGAAGACTCTTGAGAGTCCCTTGGACTGTAAGGAGATCCAACCAGTCCATTCTAAAGGAGATCAATCCTGGGTGTTCTTTGGAAGGACTGATGCTAAAGCTGAAACTGCAATACTTTGGCCACCTCATGCGACGAGCTGACTCACTGGAAAAGACTCTGATGCTGGGAGGGATTGGGGGCGGGAGGAGAAGGGGGCAACAGAGAATGAGATGGCTGGATGGCATCACTGACTCGATGGACGTGAGTTTGAGTGAACTCCGGGAGTTGGTGATGGACAGGGAGACCTGGTGTGCTGTGATTCATGGGGTGGCAAAGAGTCGGACACGACTGAGCAACTGAACTGAACTGATGAACATTGGGAGGCATGTATATTTTGAATTATAAAATATTTTTCTGTGGGTGTGTTTGTGTGGTAATGGCGTGCTGTGATTCATGGGGTCGCAGAGAGTTGGACACGACTGAGCACCTGAATTGAACTGAACTGAAGAGTACGTATGTGTTTGAGTTGTGATGTAAGATATGTTTCTTACTGTGTACCAAAGTAAAGTCTCCAAGAACATACCTGTGGAGACACTTTGATACTGTGAGGATGGTATCAGTACCTACTTCACATGGTTGCTTCTAAATGGTAAACATTAAATACTTGAACCAACACCTGCACAAGGCGAGCAACTGTTGCAGGTTAACAATTACTAGTTACCAGTTATTGTTGGTATCAGTGTTACTGTACTCTGTCTTCAATTTGAGAAAGTGAAAGTCGCTCAGTCATGTCTGACTCTTTGTGACCCCATGGACTATACAGTTCATGGAATTCTCCAGGCCAGAATACTGGAGTGGGTAACCAATCCCTTCTCCAGGGGATCTGCCCAACCCAGGGATCAAACCCAGGTCTCCGAAATTGTAGGTGGATTCTTTACCAGCTGAGCTACCAGGGAAACCCAAGAATACTAGAGTGGGTACCCTATCCCTTCTCCTGGGATCTTTCTGACCCAGGAATTGAACCATGGTCTCCTGCATTGCAGGTGGATTCTTTACCAGCTGAGTTACCAGGGAAGCCCCCCATCTATATGAGGAGTGTTATCTGATGTGACTTTAACTCCATTTGTCTACCACCAGTGCCTTGTTTTAGAATAAAAAAAGATCTTTCTAGATCAGCGGTTTCCAGAATGTAGAAAAACAAAGAGTTGGGAGAAGAGTCTGAAAAAAGACAACTAACTTTCTATTTTTCCAAGGACATAAAAACAAACAAGACAGCCTATCATCACCATCATCATTTCTTAAGAAACAAGAAAATGTCACAAATAAAACCCTAATAAAGTTAACCAGATACACTAAAATTAATGAAAATCTTATGTATTACTTGTATTTCATTAGAGCAGGGTGAAATATATTCTTAGATCAGGGTCAGATCAAGGAGAAACATTTAAAATCCGCATTTTCACCTTGTTCTTGAACTCTCTCAAAAAGCTTAAAGCATTTGCTTAAACTCTATGAAACTCTGCCTCTAGAAACTTTCTGGAGGATTTGATCGCATATCCCATACATCTGCTTATACACATATACACTTACTTATACATCTACTTACGTCAAAAAGTTAAAGGTGCCTCAAGTTATAGCTTCTATTAGCAGTTACTTGTAAATTGCTGGAGAAAACCGAATATTTAAGTATTTCCAATTCTCAGCTTCATTCTTACACATAGACAGTCTATGAACATGGGTTAATAATCTATGCCATTAACTTCTTACACAGAGGCACCAGAAGTTCTTTTGGTGTTGTACCAAGAGACAAGTGATATGAAATGACAAACACAGTCTGAACAGATCTATCTCCCAGAAACTTAAGGACTGGCGATCTTAGAACTAAGCTCCCTCATCCTGCTGTATGGCATACTTCCCCAACGAGATGGACCTAACTGATGTGCCCTGGGCACTAGGTGGGCTGAGAAGCTCATTAAGGAATATTCTGTTGGTAAGTTCTAATCCTCCTGAGAGAGTATGCATTAAAAAAAATGAACCTAAGGTAAAAGAGGCTTATTAGTTATACCTACTGCTGTAACAAAGCACCGCAACATTTCCTGACCTAACACAACAAATATCTATTTTGCCACATATTCTGTAGGTTAGAAATTTGGACACAGCTTAATTGGGTCCTCTGGCTCAGAGTCTGTTACACCGACTGCCACACCAGGGTGACACCGGGGGCCTTCTCTTCTGGAGTCTCAGATAGGGGGTGGTCTCCCAAGCTCATTATGTGGCTGCTGAACTGAGGGCTCAGTTCTTTCCTGATTGTCAGTGGGAAGGCTCAGCTCCTTGTCACGTGTGTCTCTTGACAGTACAGCTCACAACCTAGCAGCTAACTTTTCTCGGAGTAAGCGAGGGAGAGCATGAGACAGAACACCCAAGGCAGACGCCAGAGTCATTATGTACCCACCTCTCAGAAATGAACATCCGCGCCTTTGTCTATTTTATCTGTTAGAAGTGAGTCACTAGTTTTGGCCGATGCACACAGGGAAGGGAGTGCTCACGAGCCTGAACCCAGGAGGTGAGGGCCACTCTGAGCCACTGCAGACGCCCTGCCAGGAGAGACTGGAAGGTGCTGCTGCTGCTAAGCCGCTTCAGTCGTGTCTGTACGACCATATAGATGGCAGCCCACCAGGCTCCGCCATCCCTGGGATTCTCCAGGCAAGAACACTGGAGTGGGTTGCCATTTCCTTCTCCAATGCATGAAAGTAAAAAGTGAAAGTGAAGTCGCTCAGTGGTGTCTGACTCTTCGAGACCCCATGGACTGCAGCCTACCAGGCTCCTCCGTCCATGGGATTCTCCAGGCAAGAGGACTGGAGTGGGTTGCCATTGCCTTCTCTGAGAGGTTTCATGATCACCTGCATATTCGATAGAAATTTTGAAATCATACCCTTGACACACTCCATGGAATGAATAAAAAGAAGTAAAAGTGATCTACCTACAACATAAGCATCACATAGTCTTTCCTCTTTAGCAGTTTCCTAACATTTATTTTGGGTGTTTCATAATTTCTAAATAACATTATAGCTCTTCATATATAATTTATTTTATATTTACATGTTATACTATATACACCTATATGTATATAATATATATATATTATATACACATACTGATATATATGAATATATGTGTGTAGACATAAGCATATACTGATATATCTATCTACCTATCTACCTATATGGAGAAAAAGATAGGAGAAACTGAGGATGCTAAAAGATATTTCTACTCTTCGGGATTTCCAGTTTAAAGTTATTATAAATCATTCTCTCACCTGGAATAATAAAAACCAAGTGGCCTAACTGCCTTTCCTACTTCTGTTCTCTACCTAGCCTCAGTCCCCAAACCAGTGATAGAATCCTAATTAAAAACCTTATGACTTCCCACTGTACTGTGATGGAAGTATAGACACTTCCTCCCAGGACCCAAGACACACTGGTCCTTTACAACCACTGACCCTGTCACCTGTCCCTCTCCCTCTTGTTCACCTTCCACCGGCCCAGTGGCTACTTCAGCTCCCAGGACCCACCAGGATCTGGCCTCCTTGAGAGTTCTGTCGCTTTCTCTTTCTTCCATCACGTCAGCTCTGTACCCACATCAGTGTCTTCGCTTCTTTTCACTCCCATGCCAACTCACCTGTCGTCTCCTCAAAGACACTTGCCTTCCACTCTGAAGTATTTGTGTGTTAGATCACCCCATTTTATTGCCTTACAGCATCTATGGTGAACTTTTAATGTATTTACTGCTTTACTGCCATATCCTGCACATCAGACTTCCCAGGCGGCTTCAGTGGTGAAGAATACAAGACGTGAATTCGATCCCTGGGTCTGGAATGTTCCCTGGATCAGGAAGTGGAAACCCAGTCCAGTACTCTTTCCTGGAAAATTCCATGGGCAGAGGAGTCTGGTGGGCTACAGTCCATGGGGTTGCAAAGAGTCAGACATAACTGAGTGACTAATTTCTCTGACACACACCCGCGCACCAATGCTGTGTTGTTCACGACCAGAAACCTACTCCCTCCTGTTTAAGGTAGAACCCTCAGTATTTAGAATCTTGCTTGAATTAACAGGTATTCAATGGATATCTGGTGGGTAAATGGATGAATCAATGAATATGCTGGGAAGAAATTCATATCATTCATTTTCTTATTGCTCATTTTCCTTATTTAAGAAACGGGAATTCAAGAAATGCATACTTCTTAACTTTGTTGGAAACATTGAGTGAGATGATCTAAGTAAATTTTCAATGGGAAGCCTAACTCACAGTATACATACAATACATGTTAGTTCTTCCTTTTCTCTTCCTAAAGAATGCATGATTTGCTTAACATCACTTATTTAAAAAATCATCCTCAGATAAGAGGGAACACAGGGATCCTCAGAAACTGAGGAACCACATCCTGAATGTGTCCCCAGAGCGCTTCTGAGAGCTTGCTGGTTAACTTCTCACTAGTAAAGGCTGCTCATTCTCTCTGCCATTTTTCTCACTTAAATGTCCTCTATTCCTAGATCAACTTTCTACCAGAGAAGAATCCAGTCACCCTAATTGCTATAAATGGTCTTCACAGTTGGACTTTATTGTTGGCCTATACAGGGCACAGTCTCCTTGGCATCCTCCGGCTTCTCTGATCACTGCCTCTCCCCCAAATCAGGGAGTACTTCATGACTGCCTAAGGACATGCTGGTCCCTTCTGGCACTGTCTTTCTTTAGGCCCTAACTCACATCTGTTCAGTTCAGTCACTCAGTCCTGTCTGACTCTGTGCTCCCAAGGATTGCAGCACACCGGGCCACTGACTCTCCATGACCTTTCCCAGTTTTCCCAGGCAGAGTCAAATTGCTGGTACCAACTCTCATGCGAGTGGGTCACCTACGTATCAATTTCTTCTCCTATTCGCAGTTCAACCAAGTGGCATGTGATGATACTTGGAAGCAGTCAAGTGGCAGATATTTTGTCTAGAGCAGTGTCTATGAGATTGAGACACATTTAATCAAACTCACTGGGTTCACAGGACCCAACTCGCCTGCCATGGTGTGAAATATTAATTTCTAATTAGCAAAATGCTTTGACCTCTGAAGTGCATTCACAGCTCCGGTGCTTTCTGCAGCTCACAGCAGGGCAGTTTGCATGGCGGCAGCCTATATGCTTAGCCCAACGACACTGAAAATCTTTCCTCCAGATTCTCTGAGAGCCTTGAGCAGGTAGTATGCATGGTCAATATCCACCTTAGTAGACATGAGTCCTTTTCTCTCTCTGACAAAGCTTTCTGCTGCCAAATAATACTGAGAGCTTAGTCACAGTGATAACAGCGATCATTAATCCTTTGAACAACCCTATTAGCTGGATATTATTCACTCTTTCTCAACCGAGGAATCTAAGGCTCAGGGAGGCCATAAAAGTTGCTTAAGGCTTTGTAGTCATTATTTGACAAATCTAGGATTCCCAGTCCATCTCACTAGCTGCCTATCATGTGCACTGAATTAAAGGATGACTTTGAACTTGATTTGAGAAAGAAAAAGACTGATGCAACCTGTGGCCTTCTCTCAAGCCTACCCACTACCCACTTACACCCTTTGCACTACTCTAATTTAGGCAACTATTCTGGACTCTAATAGACATTCAGTTCAGTTCAGTTCAGTCGCTCAGTTGGGTCCAACTCTTTGCGACCCCATGAGTCACAGTACGCCAGGCCTTCCTGTCCATCACCAACTCCCCTGGAGTTCACTCAAACTCATGTCCATCAAGTCAGTGATGCCATCCAGCCATCTCATTCTCTGTCGTCCCCTTCTCCTCCTGCCCCGAATCCCTCCCAGCATCAGACTCTTTTCCGGTGAGTCAGCTCTTCACATGGGGTGGCCAAAGTATTGGAGCTTCAGCTTCAGCATCAGTCCTTCCAGTGAACACCCAGGATTGATCTCCTTTAGAATGGACTGGTTGGATCTCCTTGCAGTCCAAGGGACTCTCAAGAGTCTTCTCCAACACCACAGTTCAAGCATCAATTCTTCAGCGATCAGCTTTCTTCACAGTCCAACTTTCACATCCATACATGACCACTGGAAAAACCATAGCCTTGACTAGACGGATCTTTGTTGGCAAAGTAATGTCTCTGCTTTTTGTCCCATTTTAAAATGTGTCTCCTTTTCTAAATCCATTTTTAAATTTACATAAGTAAGTAGTTACTTGACCATTATATTAATTATGTGGGCCAGTGTTTCTCAAAGTGTGGGCCACAGCTCATCTACCTCAGAATTATCTCCAACACTAAATGAATGATGTTGCTTTTAGTGAGTCAGAATTTTGAAGGTGGTTGTGGCCTCTGGTAATCTCAATTTCAACATCCATCCCATTTGTTCACTGCCAGCAGCATTTACGGCAATCTATCCAAATGTATTGCAAAAATGAAAACTCTAGGACTCCCCTGGTGGTCCAGTAGAAAAGAATCCACCTGCCAATGCAGGGGACATGGGTTCAATCCCTCGTCGAGGAAGAGTCCACAGGCCATGGAGCAACTAAAGTTGTAAGCAACAGCTTCTGAGCCTGTGTTTTAGAGACTGTGCTCTGCAGCAAGAGAAACCACAGCTATCAGAAGCCCCCACTTGTCACAACTGCAGAAAGCCTGTGCATAGCAGTGAAGATCCAGCACAACCAAAATAATAATAATAATAACTGAAACTCTAAACTCTACGTCTCCTATATCCAACCAGCAATAAGTCTTCAACACTCACGGTGAATCACTGCCTCCAGAGTGCAAGCAAGGGAAAAGTAACATTGATGGACCATCATTTTGCTGGATAGTCCTTTAGTTAACAATGCAACACATTGGTGAGTTGAATATTACTGGGCCAATTTCATATTTTGAAGCTCAATCTCAGAGTGGTTAAGTTGCTGTTAACATAGCTCTAAATCTAAAGCCCAGCTTAATGCCACTCGCTGGGAGGCTTGTTCATGTATAACTGCTTTCTCTACTGGGTATGGAGAGGCAGGCCCTTCCATTTTCCATACCCCACTCTCTGATTTCTTTTTCTATTATGTGGCTTGAAATCTGCATTTTCACCAGCTGGAACCTGGGGGAGACATTGCAGGGGCAGAAGAAGAACCCAATTCTGCTACCTCGAGAGGCCTGGCTGAGCTGCATGTTTAGTTTTCAATTTTGCCACCGAGGGAGGCATCTGGGCATGTTTACTACCCTGTTAGCCTCTGTGATGGATGATCCTATCTTCCCTACCTCTTCCACGACTCCCCACAGTCCTGGCAACCACGCTGCACACAGGAGACCTGAAGTAAATGCTCCTGACTAATGATGGCCTCTGTGTACCACAAGTCCAGTAGCTACTGCGTCATACGAATGAAAGGGCCTGGTCCAAGTTCAGAAAAGTGCCAAGACTTTTATCCTAGAGGTCTCCTCCTGGGGTCATACGCACCACCTCAGCAGCAAAATAAGGGTAAGGTAAGAATAAGTTAACATTTGTGTGAATCTAAAGCTCTTTTTCAACCAATTTTTGTTTTCCTCTTACTCACAGACAGACCATGTACAATAGTGGTTATGAGTGCAGACTATGAAACCAGAAGGCCTGGTGTATGTATCACCTTCATTAATCACCCAGGCAACCTTGACCGACAATGAAGTTGAAGATCTGGGGTTCCTCATCTGTAAAATGGGGATAAAAATAGTACCTACCTAATAAATTATCCCTTAGAGTTAAATGAGCTAGCACACAGCACAGCGGTCAGCATATAGTCGGTAATCAAAATGTTCCTTCCCTATGTGACTAATTGTTATTAATCTAAGATCTCATGATCCTATGTGGTAGACATGGAGCTAGACAGATTATCACAGAAACTCTACGAAGGAGGTGATTATAGAGGAGTTGCTTGTTATCCTTGGTGGACAGTCCTGGTACACGCCAACTACTCTGCCAACAAGCTGACCCTGTCATTCCTTGTTACCCTGCCTGATGGTGGTTTCTGGCCACGAGCAGGTGGAAATGCTGGGGAGACAGTGTCCATGGAGCATCCGTCAGCCTGCAAGGCATGGGAGTTTGTAGATGAAGTCCCCCAGCTTCCTTGCCGTGATTCTAAGAATGTTCTAGACACTCTCAGAGACTCCAGTGAGCTTTGGCTCCAGGTACTCACAATGGTAGCCTGTCTGTAAACACACTCTGTCCAGCCTTCTTCCTCACCTATCCTCTTGCAAGTTTACTGCCATTATCTCCCCAATGCTTCACCCAAACCCTTGTCTCATAATCTGCCTCTGGGGGAAGTAGCTCAGGACAGTATTGTTGTCCCCACTTTCCAGGCGTATCCACTGAGGCCCAGAGAGGTTAACTGCCTTCCAGAGGCCATACTCTTTTCTCCTCCATGAGGGAACTTTTCTCTGGTCCTGGGCATATGCCTTCAGTCATGGTTACAGCGCTCTGGGGATGCTAAGTAGAATAAGCTGAGAATTAGGGAAGGTTCTGCAGTGAGAGTGATGCTGGATCCATACCTGCAAGGACATATAGGCAACGACAGGCCTGGGGAAGGCAGGTTGAGACAGGACTCACATGCAGTCATATACACAGGAATGATCTTGTGAGTTGTTAAAATACAAAAATGCCCTCCTCCAAGTTGGTGAACAGCACTGCCCTCCTCCCTCCAAGGTCCCCCTTCCTCCAGGGCTTTGCTAGGTCTGCCCATGATCCAGCGTTTTAAGGGTTAACAGAAATAAGCAGCTCCCAGGCCTCCTGTCCAGCAATGACTGGTGACTACTGATCTACGGCACTCATTACTCAATATTTGCAGTAGATGTTCCTGGAAGAAGGAGGAGCACAAGCAAAGATACTTACTGGTTAAACCCCATGCTTCTCCCCCTCCTTTCCCTTTTCAGGGCCCCATTCATCTCACAGCTGGAAAATAAATGTCTGTGTGATACGTTGGCCAACATAAATTTTTAATGCCATGAGCAATTACCCAGTCAGAGCCTTCCCATAAGCATGAGAGCTGATGAAACACAGCCCAGCGCTTAGCTGTGAAGACTTCCACCTAAGATGGCAGAAACATATGGTGTTTCAACAGGTCAGTAACTCCCCAGATTTCCCTCCAGTTGGCCTGCGAAAGACTAAGCCTGCAAATTCACGGTTACTAAAAGGCGCTATCAGTGTGAGGTTCGGTGATCTGAGCAAAGGCAAATGACTGCAAGGCAAGTACCAGCAGAACAGATAAACAAGGCGGCTAAGTTCACGGTGAAACTGGGACAGCCGTATTTTTCACGTTAATGAAGTCACCTTTCCTGACACTTTGAGCTTGCTCTTCTGGGGGAAGGAAAGAGGGCTTGTGATTAAAGACCAATACTTCCTCTGGATGCAACAACTGGACATCGGAGCCCCTTTCATATCACACTGTAGCTTAGAAACTGATGTGTACTGAAGTCTCTTGAATATATCAGTGTGTGATTTCACTTTTTAATTGGAAGGTACAGACTTCGCAGGGAGAAAGGGAAATTAGCAATTCCATGAGAAATGGCTGCAAAATAGGAGTCAAAGACATTTAAATTAGATTTCAAAAGGCATCTTTTAGAAAGAAACCCAGGATGACGCTTCTTTGTGTTGATCACAGTGAAGAGGAGAACAGAAATAGTGAAGATACACATCTCAGAAAGAAACGATCAACACGCGTGGCGGGCTGACAGTAGCCCAAAGCTATGGCCTCTGTGCAGGGTTTTTCATTCCTGAAGAAGTTATCGAACACAGCTCATATATCTCTGGCCACATGTACAGGGGTGTCTTTTGAAAATCGCCACTTTGGATAGTAACTGGTCTCCACTGATTCATTCTGAAAGTCAGGTGGGATCAGGGAATTAAAGAGGTAAGATGTCCAAAGTCTACAGCAGGGTTGGGAAGGACAGAAGAAGGGTAATTAACACTGCCTGAGTCTCTATGGAAAAATTCCCTGTCCCCACTCAGCTGTCTCTTGGGGTAACTGTGCTCTGAGGCTCTGGGAGCTCCATTTCTCAGGGAAGCTGGGCACCTTACTCTGTTGGGTGCATTTTATAAATAAACTTAGGCTCAAGACACATCAGCCTTCTCCAATATCATTTCTCCCTACACTGCAACTGCAAAGTTCTCTGAAATGAAGCAAGTAGCTTCCAGAGAAGAGATCCAAGGTTGGACTATTTGACCATTGTGCAACTTAATTTGTAAGCATCAGTTCAGTGTCTAACAAGTGCTGGGTGCTGGGAGGGCCAGGACTTCTGAGAACTTCATGGAGGAGGTAAAAGAAATGAAGCAGCCATAGGGAGAGGGGAAGCCCCTCTTGGGAGGAAAAGGTAGAGAAAATGTTTGATGCAGGTCTTTCCAAGGAAGCCGGAATGTCCTCCGGGGCCAGTGTTCAGTTCAGCACTGGATTATGGCATTTTGACGGATGTGATAAGATATAGAAAGGTCAGAGAGCATGTGACAGATTCGAGACACTTTAGGGAGGGCTGTGTGACGGGAGCACGGGGGCTGGGGGAGACAAAGGCCACGGGAGGAGAAGGCAGGAGGTGAGAGGAGTACCCTCCCTGACCCGGGAGGAAAGGGAGACAGGTGGGGAGAAACAGGGTCAATTCAGGCTTTAAGAAAAGCAGTAACAAAGATAATAGCAGCCTGCACAAACATCAAGTTGGCAAAGAGTTTGGGTTATATTATTGCATCGGTCATCATCCTAACCACTTTTCATGTACTTGATTCTCACAACAGTCCTATGGGACAGGTCCCTGTGAATCCCATTTTACAGACAGGGCAAGTGAAGCAAATTAGGTGAGGTGAAGCAAGTTGAATGGTAGCAGTAGACAGTGGTGAAGCTTGGGACGGAAAAGGAGGCAGCCTGCTTCCCCAACCCTTGTGTTTTAACACTGCGTCATACCACCTCTTCAGAGATGACCTATGTCAGCAGATATCTGTTAACATTAACCTACTAAACTCCTCTCCATTTTTTAGAAAGGAAAATTAAGGCAGAGAAAGCAGCTATGACTCTAGAAAGGTCACACAGAGAATCCCTAGCATTTTCTGTTTACAAATAACCCTCTCAGCCACTTTAGCTCTACTTATCCCTAACAACAAATTTAAAGTCAAAAGAAAGAAAAGAAAGTGAAGTCACTTAGTTGTGTCCGACTCTTTGCAACCCCACGGACTATAGACCACCAGGCTCCTGCATCCATGGAATTTTCTAGGCAAGAGTACTGGAGTGGGTTGCCATTTCCTTCTCCAGGGGATCTTCCCAACCTAGGAATAGAACCCGGGTCTCCCGCACTGAGGGCAGACGCTTTACTGTCTGAGCCACCAGGGAATCCTCTGGTGTAATTTAAAGTCGGGATCAATTAAAAAAAAAAAAAACAAAAAAACCCAGACAACCCCTAAATCCTGAATAGTCCATTATCAAAATGCTCATAATATTGGTTATTCCTAGTAAGATGCTTGATGGTGAAAATTTGTGAGGCTTTCAGGGAATCTTCAATAGTTTCACTATAAGATACAAGCTAATGGCTACAAAGCAGATCAGTTAGTCTTCTGCAGTCACATCAAGTGGGATGACTCTCATCTGTGTAACAATAACAGTGATGAGACAGAAGAGCTACTGGTTCCACCCCTTCCTGCCAGACTCCTGTTAATATAATCTGGCACTCTTGATTGAATCCTGTAAACTGGCACTTACAGTCAACGTGATCTATACTTTTAATAGAAAAAAAATTAACTATCAGGAAATATACACATAAATCATGCAACTGACTATTTACCAACTTCGGTGCGAGCTAGCTTCTTGTTGGAGCATAAAGGATTTCAGGACAATTTCAAAGAACCACTTACCTTTCCCATGCATATCCATCACTGTGTTAAAGCTCGCTTCCACGGCGTGATTTCAAATGGAAGACATCATGTTCCCTGCTAAGATAAAGACCTTCGTGTCCCATCCAGTTCCTGCAAAGGCTCTGTAATACTACTGCCATAGGATAAATCAAGAATGCCTTTGTTATTTATGAGCAGCTTTGCCTTCTTGGTATTTTCCCACTGCATCTTTTCTGTCTTTCTTGCTCTCTGCTTGTTATTTCTTTCTCACTGTCATAGCTAAAAGGACTGTTAAGTAGGGAAATGAAAACACCCCGTACATCAATGAGTGGATGGATGTTTGTTCAGGAGGTTGTAAGGAATGAACACTTATTGACCAGAGAGCTTGTCTGAATAGTGGGTGAGATGATTCCGAGACATGAGACAAAGGCTGTAGTGAGACAGCTACTTCTCCTAGGCTCTCCTCACCCCATTTTCCAAGAAGGACAGAGATTTCTCTTTGGGCTCCATTATCAATCAAATGAGAGAGGGTAAATTTTGGGGTCAGAAGTTCACTGAAACCACTTTTATTCTTAACAATGGGAAACTTGCTGTGCAGCTGTGTATAGACCAGCCAGATCCTGTTTCCAGGCACAGGAAACACACTTATGAATTTGTCCAATGGAAGGCTGGGCAGTGGGGTGAGGAGGATGCTGCTCATTTAGATTTTAGGGGATTGTTTACTACTCTCAACTGAAGAATCTTTTAGAGAAGTTGTCTGTAGACAAGATCCTATCAAATTCAGGACATTTAAAGATGGCATGAGCAAAACATCCCTAGGAATGGCAGGGCTCACCTGAGGAAACTGGGGGTGGGGACCTTCCAAGTACAGTAACCAGAAAAATGAATTCTCTTAGATGAAGGCCCCTACTTAGGACAGACAATGTAATGTAAGCAGGAAGGCTGTAATAGCATCGATTACGGGGCTGGCTTGCTTAAGTAACTGGAGTCGTTTAGGATGACATATGCTCAGTGGTTGTGCTATTTTGGTTCTGAAGGGTGGGGGACAGGAGAAAAGGGAGAGAAGTTTCACTTTTCATTATGGCCCAAGACATTGGAACAAGAATGAACCTTGATGGTGGGGAAAAATGATGCCACCAAGTAGCCCACCACAATGTGTCCCAGACCTCCATCGAGGATGGCTCTGAGTGCAGATGGTTTATCAGAGACTAAAGGATTCTAACTCTGTCTACCTCCTCAGAACAGATTGCCTGCAACTACCCAGCTTAAAAGAATCAAGGAAAATAAAACTGTCTACGCTAAGGTGATTTTACAATCCAAGAAATTCTTACTAAGGAAGATAAAATTTCAAGTATGTATTTTTTAAGGTTTGTTTTAGGAAGTTCCTGAAAATCCATCCCCGTGCACAATATATCACTCCAAAAAAATAAAAATAAAAATAAATAAATAAATTTCCATCAGGGTAAATAGCTCATTTTCAGGATCAATTATCACTCAATTGGGATATATTCTCTCATCAAACAAGAGTTTATGCTAAAAGACTTGCTTTAAAACCCTCCTTGCTGGATCTAATACAAAACTAAAATATCTTGGACTTTGCCCAATTCTGATCAAACCTCTCCCACTGAAAGAAATGCCTTATTCCAGACCCCCAAATTTCAAAAGTGTCTTTCCCTTGACCTTCCTCTTCTGAGACTCTACCAAGACTCTTTGAAGAGGGTGGCTCCCTTCAGTTCAGTTCAGTTCAGTCGCTCAGTCGTGTCCGACTCTCCGCGACCCCATGAATCACAGCACGCCAGGCCTCCCTGTCCATCACCAACTCCCGGAGTTCACTCAAACTCATGTCCACAGAATCGGTGATGCCATCCAGCCATCTCATTCTCCGTCGTCCCCTTCTCCTCCCGCCCCCAACCTTTCCCAGCATCAGAGTCTTTTCCAGTGAGTCAACTCGCTCCCTTACTGAGTACAAACTTAACTTTGCGTTATCAATAGACTACTTTGGTAGCCATGTCAGGGAGTCAGCAGTCAACAGTTTCCAAATTCCAGGCTATTTACTATGATGTTCTACTGCTCTATGACCTTTAATACAGGCCAGAGAAGGTCAGAACAAGGTATGCATCCAGGAGTGGAATTTCTAGTTCATACAGCAATTTTATGTGTAACTGTTTCGGGAACTGCCGATCTCTTCTCTTTCTCTGCGTTTCTGCTTTGTCATTTAGAGGAATAACGCAGTGAAAGCAAAACGCTCAGGACTCTGGAGGCTAAACTAGGACAAGGCTGGAGGTGAACAGAATTCTCCTTCAGAGTTTAGCTAAGCCTCCTACGGCGTTACTTATGCTTTTGTTATTCTTCAATCCTGACTCCTCACTTGAGAGGGATTATGTCTGCTTATCACTAATTTAGGGTTCTTAATTCAGGGTTCTTCTCTAGGCTTTTCTAGGTACAGGATTAGAACATTTATCAAACAGATTAGCTCAATTAGATACTGTTAGTAGCTCAGTCGTGTCCTACTCTTTGCAACCCCATGGACTGCAGCACGCTGGACTCCTCTGACCATGGAATTTTCCAGGCAAAAATACTGGAGAGGGTTGCCATTCCCTTCTCCAGGGGATCTTCCCAACCCAGGGATAGAATACCCGTCTCCTGCATTGCAGACAGATTTTTTACCATCTGAGCCACCAAGGAAGTCAAGATAGATACTAAAGATGCTTAAGAAAATCTCATACAAATCTTATCTGTTTACACAACTAGGTTATCTGTTTTAGATAGGTTTAACAGCACATTTATAACATGGGGAATGCAGGCAACATTTTGTAATAACTGTAATTGGAAAGTAACCTTTCGCTGCACAAAAATATTTAATTAAAATATGACAATGATAGAGGTATATTGAAATTAAAGAAAATAGAAATAAAAAATTAAAAGAATAATGAAAATGTGTTGCAAAGGGCTGATTCACTGGAAAAGACTCCGCTGCTGCAAAAGATTGAAGGCAAAAGAAGGCGCAGCAGCGATATCTGGATGGCATTACTGACTCAATGAACATGAATATGAGCAAACTTTGGGAGACAGTGAGGGGCAGGGTAGCCTGGTGTGCTGCACTCCATGGGGGTCACAAAGAGTTGGACATGACTTAGTGACTGAACGACAATATGGATTTTACAGATTTCATAGAAAAACAAAGTTAGGTAGTAAAGAAAGTACTTAGGCAAAATAATCTGCCCCCTCTACCTCTTTCCCCAACAAAAATTTCCGTATCTTAATTTCTTCATTTATCAATATGTTACAGCAAAAGAGACTTTGCACATGGAAAGATTATGGACTAAAAATAAGGAGATTACTCTGGATTATCTGAATGAGCCAAGGATAATCACTTTGGCCCTTCGAGTAGAGGAGGAAGGCAGAAGAGTCAGTGGGAGATACAATATGGAGAGGAGGAGGGAAGCAGTGGAAGCGTGAGAGGGACTCAACCCACCACTGCCAGCTTGGAAGATGGAGAAATGGACACCAGCCAAGGCATCAAGGTGGCCTCAAGAAGCTATGGTCAACCCATGGCTGACATCAAAGAAACAGAGATCACGGTCCCACAACAAAAGGAACTAAATACTGCCAAGGACCAGAATGAGCAGGACGCATATTCTCCCCTAGAGTCTCCAGAACAATTTTTTTGACACCTGGATATTAGCCCAGTGGGATCCCTATGGGACCTGTGACCCTCAGAACTATAAGAAAAGAAGGGTGTGGTGTTTTATGCAACCGAGTATCTGGTAATTATTTACGGCAGCAAGAAATACAACAAGTATGACCATGAATCCCATATGCTTACTTATATCAGGAAGATTATAGTAATTCATTTTCAAAGTGTCCTTGTGAAGTAGCTGTTTTGTTTGACTTGATTAGATTTTAAATATACAAGGGGCTGGGGTTCAAGGATAGTATATGATTTGCTTTAGCCACAAGTGGCTGAGAATGTAGGACTCAAACTTGGGCTTTCTGATGCTATCCTACTTTATAAGACTATCTCACAGCATGTTGAAACCATTTCTAATCTAATACCTACATTTCCATTTTAACATCATCATGTCACCCTTGGATTTTTGGCTTCCCAGAGCAAATGGCTAGGCAGAGGGGACATAAGCTCATCTTTTCCCTTTTCTAAATTTGGATTGGCAATAGCAAGTGAGAATCCCTGTTATAACATCTGAGCTCTCTAAACTCAAGCTTATTACTTCTTCTTTCAAATGTATTTTGCCTGAGCTTCAAACACAGTAAGTAATGAAATTCAACAATTTACCCACAGAACATAGTTGTATAATAAACAAAAGTGATTTGCTGGAACGCCTACAATGCAAACAAGAAATAATGGGGGTTCAGGCTTCTGTAATGCACATGCTTATGAAAACATATTGATAATTATAAATATTATGCATCTTCTAGACATTCATAGACAGAACACAATTATACACCATTTGTTACAAGAAGAAATGCTCATGACAAAGGGTGATCTTGGTTTCTTTCATTTTTGGTATATTTCAGAATTTGCACAAATACATGTCTCCAAACAAAAGCACTGTCTTCCCTAAAGCAGTTCTCTTTAGAAAGCTGTACTTACTGACCATTTTTTAAAAAGCTGTTACATTCTTATGGCTGTTTTGAGTCACTGACGCTATTAGTGTATTATTGTTGACTTTTGAAAAACAATTCCTAGAGATCATTTATAAAAAGTCAAGTATATGTGGAAACCAAATTAGTGGAAATAAGTTGATATCTACTCTACACCTAGATTTAGTGAATGAAATGATGCCTATGGGCATAAGGAAATAGGTGAGGGAGCAGAGATCGGGGGGGTCAGGCAATGGGGGAGAGTGGGGTCTGTGGAGACACAGAGAAGTGGGAAGCCTTCCTGAGATCCAATTAGCTATTATAGCATGGAATAAAGGCATATTCCTGCCTGATCTGATTTAGAAAAGAAAAGCCAAAAACAAAGTTATTCTTGCAAACTTTCTTGATTCTTAAAATATGAGCAAGGAATTAAGTTTTTAAACACTCCTGCTGCTTGTATTCAGTTTGGGATCTGTAGTCTCAGGCTGCATCTCAACGGGAAAGCAGTATTACTGTGCTGGATTTGTACATGTCCTGTGTAAAATACCACAGGTTCAGAGATATTGACACATGGAAATAAGTCTTGGCCCTCCAGTCTCAGGGTTAATGCCATCTTGTCAGAGAGGCCATTCTTGTCCTGGTTCACATACCGAGGATCTGGGCCCAGCCATGAGAGCCACGATTCTAAATCCTTTGCTGTTTTGACTCTTCCTCCAATGAGACATTAAAAACTAGATACGTAGGTGGTGGATGGAACCAGTTTCAGTAGCGTGATTCTCAATTCACTTTCACTAACACAACTGTAGCCATTCACACCCTGACACAATCCCTCAAGAATGGTTATCCCACCCTGGGTTCTCAAATAGCCACAGGTAGGTTTCTAAAATGAAAAATCAATTGGAAAAAATTAAAACCAATTCTTTTATTCCTTTTCATCCTTTCCCCCCCACCCCTCTATCATTCAGACATGAAAGAATCTATCTGTGCAATGTGAACTGGCTTACAGACCACATATACAATTCTTAAGAAAACTGTCTGGTGAACCAAGGTCTTAAGTGGATCCCTGAATCGTACAGAATTGCTGACTGCAGTAGATTTCTGGGTATATCTTTTCATCCATTCATGCACTAGGCACTGGGGATTGTAAGTCAAAATGATACCCTTCAGTTCAGTTCAGTCACTCAGTCGTGTCCAACTCTTTGCGACCCCATGAATCACAGCACGCCAGGCCTCCCTGTCCATCACCAACTCCCGGAGTTCACTCAAACTCATGTCCATTGAGTCGGTGATGCCATCCAGCCATCTCATTCTCTGTAGTCCCCTTCTCCTCCTGTCCCCAATCCCTCCCAGCATCAGAGTCTTTTCCAGTGAGTCAACTCTTACTCCTAATTAATTTATAATATAACCTAACTGTTTGTCTGATTATCCACTCATCTATTTTATATAGAACAATCTTTTTAGGTGTGGGGTGATAAAGAAAACAAAATACAGTTGAGCACTATAAACTGACATTTTCAATACTTATGTGACAAACCAGGGATATTAAATTATTATTACTTTTGCTATTATAGCTAACATTTGTTTAATATTTACTATGTGCCAGGCACTGTTTTAAGTCTGTTACATATATTATTACATTTAATTCTAGCAATAACCTTATGAAATTGGTACTACTGTAATCCTCTACAGTTCGTAACTGGTGGAGCGAAGACTCGGTTCCATTTAATCAGATCAGCTACAAAGCCTGTAACCCTGATTACTAATAACAAAACTATACATTATAAGATATGAGTCATTCATTATGATGATCAGTGGGGTAATTTCATAAAAGCAGCCTTAAACTAAAGTTAAAGAAGTACTAGATTTTGACAACTTACATATTTTTCTCTTTGGCAAATTTACTTTGATTATGGCTATCCATTACCCCATATCTCATGTAATACTTTGTAAATTATAAGCATGATTAGACTTCTAAAACATTTTTACTGCTGCAATTATGAAACAATAGTGTGATTAGGAGTTTTATAGGCAGTATAAGTAAGTATTGATTTGGGAAGAGATAATTTGATTAAACAGTGATTGCCGCAATCAAGCATACTGTTTGTCTTTAAAAGCCAGTGAAAGGCAAAATTCTAACCGGGGTGAAAGATTCAAATAGCTAACAAAATTACAACTTTTAAAATTAATTTTTAATCACCTCAGTTTAATGAAATTTTAAAAATTCTGCTTATTAAGTGTAGACTGACATTTTATTTACCACAGTTTGGGTGTATTAAAACAAAAACTTTTTTATTTAATTTTTGATTGCTGTAGTGAAATAGTTGTAAGTAGGAAAGTAAGACACTTAAGTTTCCTTCAGTTACTGATAAGGGAACATTCCAGAGAGCACTATAAATGGCTTCCAGGGCTTCCCAAGTGGCAGTAGTGGTAAAGAACCTTCCTGCCAATGCAGGAGACCTAAGAGACAAAACAGATGCAGGTTTGATCACTGGGTTGGAAAGATCCCTTGGAGGAGGGCATGACAACCCACTCCAGTACTCTTGCCTGGAGAGTCCCATGCACAGAGGAGCCTGGTGGGCTACAGTCCACTGGGTCACAAAGACTTGGCGTGACTGAAGTGACTTAGCATGCACACAAAGGTTTCCTAGGGCTCAAAGGATGTCATCTCCAACCTAGGTTCTCTAAGCTTTGCCTCCTTTTCCTTGGGGCCCCTGCTTTGTGGCCTCCAAATGCCTGCCTGTGGCTCCTGAGAGGCATATCTGCTTCCTATAAGAGGTGGTGGAGTCTCAGATTGGCTGACAGGCACCCAGTGGTTCATCCTAACTGGACAGTTTACTGCCCATCATCACTATGAACATGGGTGATGGGTTTAGGCTAGATCCAGTCTTGCCTTTGGATTTAGGAACTGTGCAAGGCAGACTACATGACTTAAGAGGAAGCTTGGGTGCTCTTCCCAGAGGGAAGAAGTGTGGCTGCTTGTCGCAGAAAATTTCTACCATTAAAGAGATTGTATTAATCTTACCATGGTTTTATATATTAACAACAGTAACACAAATGCTTGGTGAGTGTCAGGTAGTATGCTAGTAATTGTACAAAAAAATAATTAAAACGTGGATTCTATCTTTTAGGAGATTTCAGTCTCTAGTTAGAAAGTGGGAACAAATTTCTTAAAAAGCCCCCCACAAAGCTCAGAAGATTATAAAGGTGGACTACCCTGTGGAATGACTGATGACTAAGGCACCAGTAAAGGTTGCTGCTGCTGCTCAGTCACTTCAGTTGTGTCCGACTCTGTGTGACCCCATAGACGGAAGCCCACCAGGCTCCCCCATCCCTGGGATTCTCCAGGCAAGAACACTGGAGTGGGTTGCCATTTCCTTCTCCAATGTGTGAAAGTGAAAAGTGAAAGTGAAGTCTCTCAGTCGTGTGCGACCCTTAGCGACCCCACGGACTGCAGCCTACCAGGCTCCTCCATCCATGGGATTTTCCAGGCAAGAGTACTGGAGTGGCTTGCCATTGCCTTCTCCGCCAGTAAAGGTTAAGTGGTATTTATTCAATCTTCCATTTAAGAGTGTGTGCAGTTCATTGTAGGAATTAACCTATTAAGGGTAGTTCTTAAAAACAAACAAACAAAAAAACTAACATTTTTGGATTTTAAAGAATTTCAGTTATTTAGAAAAATTTACATTGCAAGCATATCTAAATGTCCTACTAACTGCAAATAACCGAAAGATGACATAAATTTTGTTTCTAATATGCAAAATACATGTGCAGTTTATTCACATCATAAATGTATAGCTTTATAACTCTCTGCCTTTCATATTATGCCCTTATCCCCAGCATTTCCATCCCAGTTTCTACATAGTATTGAATTATTCATTCTAAAACACTTTTTTCTTCTCCATCTTGGGAATTATGACTTATCCTTTAAATTCCAGTTCAAGTATATGTCAGTGCCTTAAACCAGCGCCTATCTAAACCCTGTAAATGTTGCAGTATGACACAGGGAGCGCAAGCCTAGTGCTCTGTGACTACCTGGGAGGGCGGGGTTGGAGTGGGAGATGGGATGGAGGTTTAACATGGAGGGGACATATGTATACCTATGGCTGATTCATGTTGATGCATGACAGAAGCCAACCCAGAATCAGAAAGCAATTATACTCCAATTAAAAAAATATATATATATATATATATATTTAAAGTGGAAATAAATAAACCCTGAAATGGAGTTTATCTATTACAGAGCCCTGATCCTATCCAAGCCAGGCTTCAGCAATATGTGAACCGTGAACTCCCAGATGTTCAAGCAGGTTTTAGAAAAGGCAGAGGCACCAGAGATCAAATTGCCAACATCCGCTGGATCGTGGAGAAAGCAAGAGAGTTCCAAAAGAGCATCTATTTCTGCTTCATTGACTATGTCAAAGCCTTTGACTGTGTGGATCACAATAAACTATGGAAAATTCTGAAAGAGATGGGAATACCAGACCACCTGACCTGCCTCTTGAGAAACCTGTATGCAGGTCAGGAAGCAACAGTCAGAACTGTACATGGAACAACAGACTGGTTCCAAATAGGAAAAGGAGTGCGTCAAGGTTGTATATTGTCACCTTGCTTATTTAACTTATATGCAGAGTACATCATGAGGAATGCTGGGCTAGAAAAAGCACAAGCTGGAATCAAGATTGCTGGGAGAAATATCAATAACCTCAGATATGCAGATGACACTACCATTATGGCAGAAAGTGAAGAGGAACTCAAAAGCCTCTTGATGAAAGTGAAAGAGGAGAGTGAAAAGGTTGGCTTGAAGCTCAACATTCAGAAAACAAAGATCATGGCATCTGGTCCCATCACTTCATGGGAAATAGATGGAAAAACAGTGGAAACAGTGTCAGACTTTATTTTTTTGGGCTCCAAAATCACTGCAGATGCTGATTGCAGCCAGGAAATAACAAGACGCTTACTCCTTGGAAGGAAAGTTATGACCAACCTTGATAATATATTGAAAAGCAGAGAGATTAATTTGCCAACAAAGGTCCGTCTAGTCAAGGCTATGGTTTTTCCCATGGTCATGTATGGATGTGAGAGTTGGACTGTGAAGAAAGCTGATCGCCGAAGAATTGATGCTTTTAAACTGCGGTGTTGGAGAAGACTCTTGAGAGTCCCTTGGACTGCAAGAAGATCCAACCAGTCCATTCTAAGGGAGATCGATCCTGGGTGTTCATTGGAAGGTCTGATGCTAAAGCTGAAACTGCAATACTTTGGCCACCTCATGCGACGAGTTGACTCACTGGAAAAGACTCTGATGCTGGGAAAGGTTGGGGGCGGGAGGAGAAAGGGACAACCGAGAATGAGATGGCTGGATGGCACCACCGACTCTGTGGACATGAGTTTGAGTGAACTCCGGGAGTTGGTGATGGACAGGGAGGCGTGGCGTGCTGTGATTCATGGGGTCACGGAGAGTTGGACACGACTGAGTGACTGAACTGAACTGAACTGAACTGATCCTATCCTGGGAACTCCAAGTTGTAGGGACATGTCCCCTTGTCTCTCCCAACATCTCCAGTAGCTCCATCCTTCCTGATATCCTGCGGGTAAGCAATGGATATTTACTGCATTATTCCCTTGCCTGCTTCTCTGCCAGGAATAACATTTTCCAGAGTCTCTGCATGTACTATACAAACCTGAGGCAAAAAGCAGAGTTCTTTCTGTAGGGGTGGCAAGTGGGAGAATGAATGGCTTTCTTTCTAATGGCTTCCTTCTGATGAATTCTTGTTGGAGAAGAAACATTCAAATAGCAAACCCTGTGGTCATCTGTTAGCCCAAGAAGAGGCAGGGCCTAGAGCTATTACTCCAGCAGTGAGGACTCAGGGTGGCATTCTGTAACAGACTGTGTGCTCTCAGACACCTAAATTCCAGAGGATCGGATACAGAATGCCATGCAGTCTGGTCTATAACCCTGGGATCATGAGATTCTAAAACTTTCACCTCCTAGCTAAGAAATGTATTTGCAATTACTGACCACAGAGAAAGCTCTCCTGAAAACTCCATTTCCTTGAGATGATCTTTCTGGGGGCTGAAACAGTACTCCGGAGCCTTTGTAAATGATAAGCATACGTGTTACTTAAAATATTTGTTTTATCTCATTGACTAGGAGCAAGAAAACCTACTAAACTAAGTTTGCTGAAAGTCCACTCTCACAAAACTTGGAGGTGAATCAGAATAATTAGAGCAGAAGTAACATCGTAAGCAGGATGACTTTGGATGGACAGGACATGCACCATGGGACAGACTAGCAGCTGTGGCCTGGGTCTCCAGGTGAGATGGGTGGAATACTCTCTGGGGACTGCATTTAAGGCTTTTCTTCATAATTCCAACTAGATTTTACAGTATCTTAAGGAGTCTATAAAAGACATCAACAGGAGAACCTCTTTGCAAGGCCAGTTATCTCGGTGGTCACCCTCTGAATTAATCCAGCCTTTCAGGGGTCTAAAAACATTCCTGCCCCTGGCTCAGCCATTTGTAATTTTAAGGTGCATGCTAGAGCAAGCATCAGTCACTGGGTTCAGCTGAGGAATCGTGGTCCTGTCCTATCTTCCTACCATAACCTCTCACCATGACAAGGAAGAATCAAAGCTGTTCCTATTTAGTGCTAAATCAAGCATATACGCCTGTCTAGCTTCCATAAACAAAAATAAAAATTCAAAGAATACAGCTTGACCCAACTTTCCAGGCAAATGATATAGACTCTTTTAAGTTGAGTGTTGTTTGGAGTAGTTGGATTGGAATTGTGACACTTTCTATGAGGTTTTCAAGGCCTTGGGTTCTCTGCTATTACATTTTCTCTTTCTCTAATGCATTTCAAGGCCATTTATAGGTTAACAACTTGCTTTTTTTTTTTTAAATAACTATAGCCCAAAACTCTTTTCTGAGCTTCAGACTTATATCCATTTCATTTTGGCCCTCATGGATTTGGAAAGACTCAATCAGGGTTCTCAATATTCCCCTCCTGTTCCAAGCTGTCCCCCTACTCTCTTGTTAGAGCCTCCACAGGGTTCCTCAAAATATAAACCTGGGATTCACTCTTGATTATTTTCCTCCAATCCCAGTATTACTCTTCCTTTACCTCCAGTACTAAATCCCAATTATGTTATTCTTCCTTCAAGATTATATATATATATATATGTAATTATAGTTGTATATGCATATGTATTTTATATATATGTATATATGTATGATGCACATATAAATGTTTCCACTCATTTCATTGTATCTCTGCTAGTACCACATTCTCTAAGCCAGTGGTTCTCCAAGTACTATCAGCATAGCACAGGTACTCCTTCGAAAGACAAATACTTGGGCCTCCTTGCAACTCCCAGATGTCCTGAATCAGAATCCCCGGGAGTGGGCCGAGCAGATGTGTTTCTACAAGCCCTGCAGATGGTCTCTGTCGCACACTGAAGTGGAGAACCCCTTCACTAAGCCACCCTACTTTAGCTCGACAACTGCAATGTGTTCTTCATTAGTCTTTCTACTCCCACGCTTGTCCTTTACTATTCATCACCTTCTCAGAAAACAAAGTAATATTGTATTCCTAATCCTGAGCCAGCCACGCCTTTGTTTAATATTTCTTCATGGTTTTTAAATGCACTCAGAATAAAATCTTTAAAATATTTATCATGGTCTGCAAGGCACGGCTCTGGCTCTTACCTACTGCCCTAACTTCTCTCATCCCTCCTCCCCACCCTCTCCCTTGGCTACACCATCGCTGTGTCTACCCTTGACCTGCTCCGTGGATCACTCCCTCTCTCCCCATCGTCTGCTCCTCATCCGCAAGGCCTCTCTTCACCTCCATCATTCTTTCTCCTGCATGCCTCTTACCACACTTTGGAATTTTCACACTCATGTCTCTTGTTAACCATGTAATGCTATTCAAGATCTTCAATTATGTACAAACAAGAACTATGTTTGTCATGATTTCCATTATGCAACCCACTGCAGTGTTCTTGCTTGGAGAATCCCAGGGATGGGGGAGCCTGGTGGGCTTCCATCTATGGGGTCACACAAAGTCGGACATGACTGAAGTGACTTAGCAGCAGCAGCAGCCTTGTACAATGCTTATTGCAGAACAGGTACTTAAAAATCCAAAAAACAAAAGAGACTTGTTGAATGGCTGATAAACACAATTTATATTAAAATACAAACCAAAGAACAACCTTCCTGTCAGCTCACTTTGATGGTGGACCTTGAGAGGGAAAGAACTTAACAGATACAAGCAGAACCAAGTGGGACAATGTGCAAAGGATGCAAATGGCCTATTAAGGTTTGACCAACCCGTCTCATGCACAATCCTCTCTTCTAAAAACCATAACGCAAATTGTACCGGTCCCAAGATGTCTATTCTGTGTTTTGTCCTCAAAAACCCACACTCTCAATCATTTCAAAAGTGCCTCCTAAAGTCTACACCAGTAAAGACTAATGGCATCATTTCCAGGTTTGGAAGAGACATTAGAAGGACTGCCCTGGGACAGAGCCTGTGATAGTTCATTTTACGTGTCAACCTGAATGGGCTATGGGTGCCCTGGTATGTAAACACAGCGAGGGTGTTCCTGGCTGAGATGCACATTTGAATTGTTAACTGATTCAAGCATATTGTCCTCCCCGATGTGTGTGTGCCTTAAACGACCTGTTGAGCTGAACAGAACTGAAAGCCTGAGCCTGAGAGAACCCTCTTTCTCTCTGCCTATCTTTGATCTGGGACATCAGTCTTCTCCTGCCTTGGACTCAGACTGGATCTTAAGCCACTGAGTCTTCTGGATCTCTTGCTTGGCAACTGCACATCTTTGGACCTCTCAGCATTTATGATAAACGTGAGCCAATTTCTACAACACATCTATTTATCTATCTATCTAAATACTGACCTATCCTATTGGTTGCTTCTCTGGAGAACTCATAGTAATACAGGGCTCTGATGGACATGAGATGATCATGCATTGTATATACTACTATTTCAAAGTAGATCTCTGGATCTAAGGAGCCATACCCGACTCATAAGCCCAAGCCAATGTAGTTGTCCACAGCATCCCAGCTGAACACTGTATGCGAACTCAAGGCCACATCGAAGGATCTACACAGAACTTCTTGAAGTACAACCCCCCGAGTCGACACATCTCAGAAAAAGAGGCCCTACAGCATCCCTGCCACAGCCCCCAGGCTCCAGGACCCCAGCCACCAAGCTTGGGCCTGGACGGTTTACGTCCTGTCCCAGGAGGGGAGAAAGAGGAGCTGTACTGGGCCCAGCCATAGTGGAAGGACCCTGGCCCAAGTGTTCTTTACTCCTTGAGAAGACAAGCATATTCATTTAGACTAAACAATAATTTCAAATAGGGCATTGTAAGTATTATTAGAAGCACACTATTGAATGTTGAACCTGAAATAGTAAGAAATTAAAACACAAATAAATAAAAAAAGGGTTGAAGAGTTGTCAGTTAATACCTCGGCAGGCATATTTCCAATGTCAGAAGAATATAATGCTAACCAGACAAGGCCACGCCATGGCTATGGAGGAACAAGACAAAGCAAGGTCATTCTGCCATCATGTGTGAAACTAGATACACAGGACACTCTGCAACGACAGAGTTATCTAGACATCTCCCTTTTCCAGTTCACAGGCAGTCTAACTGTTTCTTTGTTAGTGACCATTCTTGCCTAGCTCTTATCCTCCCATTTCCTAGTTCAAAATCACCAAGACACCCAATCATTATATTGGTCTCTACTTCCTAAGAATGGCCCAACCCAAAACTGGTCCTTGCTTCCCAAAACCTCCTCAGTTCAGTTCAGTTCAGTCGATCAGTCATGTCTGACTCTTTGCGACCCCATGAATCACAGCATGCCAGGCCTCCCTGTCCATCACCAACTCTTGGAGTTCACTCAAACTCATGTCCATCGAGTCAGTGATGCCATCCAGCCATCTCATTCTCTGTTGTCCCCTTCTCCTCCCACCCCCAATCCCTCCCAGCATCAGAGTCTTTTCCAGTGAGTCAACTCATCGCATGAGGTGACCAAAGTATTGGAGTTTCAGCTTTAGCATCAGTCCTTCCAATGAACACCCAGGATTGATCTCCTTTAGAATGAACTCCTGACTAAATGAATCTCATCTGAATTCCTCCACCCTGAAGAAGAGGAGTGCTGGCAGGAGTTTGTTTTTCATGTAGTGAGGTAAATAAACCTTACTGTGTTTGACTACAGGTAAGTTCCTGATGGGCTATGCCTGGCGAACCCTGACATAATCTTGCACAAAGAACTGGTTACTCACTCAAGGTCATGCTTTACAGAATGAAAGAGAGGTTATGGAAATTAACTACCACTGATATTACCCAGAGAACCTCAGTGTAAGTCAAAGTGACTCAGTAAAATGAATTAAAAGAAAAAAAAAAATCTATGAGCAAATAAAGGAAGGGAGGAAGGAAGGAAGGAAAAACAATTTAAGCATGAGAGAGATCTCGTGAAAGTACTGAAGTATTAGCTGGTACCTTGTTGGTTAAGCAACTTGAGCCTCAGTTTAAATGAGATGATTCACAGGTTTGCCCAGTTCACAGTGAGGCACGAACTCCACACACATGCCCATCACCTCCATCATCATCACTGCTCTCGCTGTTGTATTATTACGGTTATCAGTCCCTACTGATGCTCTTAACAAGCTGCAAGTGCACTTGCGGATTCTCATAAACATATCTGCCTCATGGGGCATATTAAAAACCTGCTCACTCACTTCACAAGCAAAGGATGCAGGACAAGCAAAACTCACATTGAGCTGCAGTTCATCTGTCCACTGTCCAATCAGTCGGTAGCCGGGGTTGGTGGTGTTCGTGGTCTGATACTGGAAGATGTCATAACGCCCAGGGGCGTCCCCATTCTTGTTAAACATGACTGGGGTGCCCGCACTACCTGGGGAAGACAAGACAATGACACATTGTATAGTTAAACAAGATTCCGTCGACCTCTTGTGCCCTGGTGAATAGTCTGAAGACCTGGAGATGAACAAGGTAGCCTAGAGGTAGCCCTGTTGTTTAACAGGTTCTCCTAACATGCTCCCTGCAACTCCTGGACAAGTCACCACTATGCTCTGTGAATGCTCAGGAGAGAAGGTGGGAAGACAATTTGTTTCCCCTTTTGAACAGCTCAATTCTTTAATGTCTTAAAGTATTTTATTCTACTTTGTCTTCTCTTGTAAGGAATAAAAATTAAATGCGTTATTTTTCAGAGAAAAGCTTTATTGTTGTTGTTAATATTATTATTTTAGTTTCTACCAAACACTAAATTGCGCGCAACAAAGAATCAAGACATAATAAATATATTTTTAAAATGAAATACAAGAGAAGTGAAAAACAAGCTCAAAAGTTCACTTAAATACGTAGTTGAATACTGATTGCATTTAAAAGTATTTTGGGCTGATTATTTCTAATTGGCTTTAAATGATAAGCAGGCTGAAATGCTTAGCAGTTTGCCTGGTGAATGCTTATCAAACAATGGATTCTTTCTCAATTTTCTATTTGTGTCTTATTTAAAATGTCTATCTTAAGACTAAAAACAATTTTTGGAACAATTAGATTGTGAAGCCAATTTCAAAAGACTAATGCATTGTTTTGAAAAAATATATAACTTGAAAGTTGGATATGAGTGAAAAGTTTCTTAATAATAACCATATGGAACAAGAGGCAAGCCATATACAATGAATAAAAGATGTGAATTTTAGTTACCTTACCAACAGTTACAGAAAAATCACCAGAAGTTTATAACTGAGTGCTATTTCTCTCATGATCTGTGAGAAAGGAAAAATATCACTGGTTTCAGGGTATGTGACTACTGTCTGCTCTGCCTATAAGTTAATACATGATCTATATTTCCAACAGAAAACAGTGTTCTATTTCCTGCCGTTTACAAGTAAGTTCACAGATCAATTACAGGCTGAAACAGAATCACTGAGAACATTTTGCTGTTTTTAGGGGGAGGGGCCAAGTAAATCTTAGGTAAAGAGATGAAGCACTTTCGATAATTCTCATTAAAAATTTTAAGATGCTAATGGTGGCAGAGCTTTGCATCTCGCTAGTAGTCATTAGCTTCTACAGAACTTGGGCCAACATGGTATTTGAATTAGTGACATGGATGAAAGAACTAAGGCATGTTAACTGAAGAGGAGAGAGAATGCTGGATACAGTAAGAAAAGATGTTTTCTTCAGGAAGGGCTTCCCAGGTGGTGCAATGGTAAAGAATCTACCCGCAGGACATGCAGGAGACTCGGGTGCAATCTCTGAGTCGGGAAGATCCCCTGGATTAGGAAATGGCAACCCACTCTAGTATTCTTGCCTGGAGAATCCCATGGACAGAGGAGCCTAGAAGACTATGTAGAGTACATGGAATTGCAAAGGGTCGGACACAAATGAGCACACATGTGCGCACATACTTCAGGAAAGCAAGCATGATGCTGAGAGTGATCCCACACAATCAATCAACACAACAATGAAGTTTAAAAAAGGGTCCAGAAAGTATGACAATATACTCGGTGACAAGAGGTATACAGAACTGCAATCTGGGATTGACAGTTACCCCTGCTAGACAGTTACCCCAGCATGTAGACAGGGTAGAGAGGCAACTAAAAAGAACTCTACACTATCTGACAAGTGTCAGGCACAGACTTCTATGACATTTCTGCCTATTAAAAAAAAATCAGAGTTTGTGACAGGATGCATAATGGTCCCCCAGGCAGGTCCAGGTTCTAACCCCTAGAACCTGTGGATGTCACCATACCTGGCAATGAGATCTTGCAGGTGAGATTACATGAAGGATCCAGAGATAGGAGGGATTAACCTAGATAATCTGGGTGGGCCCAGTGCAATCACAGTGGCCCTTATAAGTAAAGCAGCAGGAGGAAAAAGAGAAAGATGTGAGGATGAGAACAAGAGGTTGGGAGGATGCAAGGAAGGACCCCTGAGTCCAGGAGAGCAGGTGGACTTCAGAAGCTAGAAAAACTAGCAGATACTCAGAGCCTCAAAAAGGAACCAGCCCTGTCTTCACCATAACAGAAGCTCAGCGGGACCTGTATCAGACTTCCAAACTACAGAACTGTAAGGCAATAAACATGTGCCGTTTAAGCTATCGATACCAAATATATGTCTCGAGTTTGAGCACACTCTGGGAGACAGAGAAGGACAAGGAAGCCTGGGGTGCTGCAGAACATGGGGTCGCAAAGAGTAGAACATGACTTAGAAACTGGACAACTACAATCAAATATATGGTAGGTTTTTAATGGTAGCAATAGGAAACCAATATAGACCTGGAGGACACAGAACAATAAACTTCCTAACTTTACAGGTGAGGAAGGTTACTTTAGGTTCAGAGAGGGCAAGTCACTTGCCCCAGGTCCACTCAGCTCATTAAACTAGAAGAGTACACAACAACTGGCCTTGGAATCCACTAGAAAGGCTGTAAATCCAAGGTCTAACACTTGCTATATGTGTGATTTGATTGAATCAAGTTATTCAGACTCCCTCTACTTCTTATTGTAAGTAATAACATCTTTGCCTACCAGGCTCCTCTGTCCATGGGATTCTCCAGGCAAGAATACTGGAGTGGGTTGCCATTTCCTTCTCCAGGGGATCTTCCCAACCCAGGGATCGAACCCGGGTCTCCCGCAGGGGAGGAAGACGCTTTAACCTCTGAGGCACCAAGGAAGCCCTCAAGAGGTTCAGTTCAGTTCAGTTCAGTTCAGTCGCTAAGTCATGTCCGACTCTCCGCGACCCCACGAATCACAGCACGCCAGGCCTCCCTGTCCATCACCAACTCCCGGAGTTCACTCAAACTCATGTCCACAGAGTCGGTGATGCCATCCAGCCATCTCACTCTCCGTCGTCCCCTTCTCCTCCCTCCCCCAACCTTTCCCAGCATCAGAGTCTTTTCCAGTGAGTCAACTCGCCGCATGAGGTGGCCAAAGTATTGCAGTTTCAGCTTTAGCATCAGTCCCTCCAATGAACACCCAGGATTGATCTCCTTTAGAATGGACTGGTTGGATCTCTTTGCAGTATAGAGAGAATTAAATGTAATAATGTACACAAAGTGCTTAATCTTATGCCCTAAATGCTCAATAGATGGTCATTTTTTTAGTAGCTTTCACTTTTATTATCATTTACTTTGCTGAAATGCATACAGACATGTAACTAATAATCTTTTGTGCATGTGTGTATATATATATGTATGTGTGTATATATATATATGGCTGCACTGCGTCTTAGCTGTGGCATGTGAAATCTTCTATCTTTGCTGTGGTATGTGGAATCTTTTAGTTGCAGCCTGTGGGATCTAGTTCTCAAACCAGGGATTGAACCTGGGCCCCCTGTATTGGGAGCATGGAGTCTTAGCCACTGGACCACCAGGGAAGTCCTCCCAGACTAATCACTTTTCCCAATGCGTCAAAGTTGTCTCTTCTAACTGGTATTTAATTTAAATTTCTCCATTGGTGTAAACGTTAAAAAAAAAGGTCTTCCAAACAGCAGGCTAGAATCCATTCTGGGAATGGGCGTTCATTTAACACTGATTTGGTCCCAAGAACTTGAATCAGTGGCTGAATCTGTGTGTGGCCAAGGGCTCTATTTCAACGTGTTTCTTCTCTGCTTCACCTAGACACTATCCCCAAAGTCCACAGAGATACCCCCAAGCCCTCTCTGTGTAGGGATCAATAGAAGTCTTATTATTTTTCAGAAACACATCACTATTCAGATATAGCTCTTTTCTTTCACTTTGGCTACTAGGATTCATGTTGTGCTTTGTTATAATCCTGCAGCTTCTACTCACTAAATAATAGGGTGGGAGCTTTTCAGAGTCTGTGAGAGGACAGAGGAAGAATATCAGAGGCCTGGGGTTCCAAAGGATCTCAGCCTACCCGGTAAATATTCATGAGAAGGTACCGACTGCCTCATCTCTCTTCCTCCTTACAATCCTTTTGAGGAGAAATGATTCTTGTAGTGCCCTTTCCATGCTCATTAAAGATCATTCTTAAAATAATATAAGGCAGAAGAGCTGAATATGTTGCCTAAGTGATGTGTAATGTATGGTGTGGCTCTGACTTTTTGATGGATTCTACAATGCAACTGGCATTTTTTTTTTACAGTCCCCCCTCAGCCTGCGCTCACACACACAAAACTCTTTTTTAACATAACCCCTGAACTTCTTGAAAGAGAAAAAAGGGGATTTGTGTTCAATGAAATCTGTATCAAAAAAAAAAAAGACCAGACAATTGCAGAGGAAATTTATTTGATTAATAAATTATCAAAGGACAAGTGATCCCCTGCAGAAATATCTACAAGGTATCAAGGCCAGAAAAGAAGTGTCCTAAGGTAAAGGAAGCAGGGCCACTTGATCAGATGGGATGCTGAAAGGAGAGAATAAGTGACAGAATACATGCAAGTAGGATGAGATACTCAGATGAGAGTATCTGAGGGAAACTCCATTTTTTTTTCCATGATGGAGAATGAATTGGGATGTAGGCTGCTCCAACAACAAAACAGCCTTTCAGCATCAAAGCACTGACCTAATAGGCTTTCTCTTCTCTTTTTGCCAACCCATACACAGGTTTCAGAAACATAGCACCAATTTCTGTTCATTACCTTTTACTGCTCAACAAACCACCCTAACAGGGAGTGCTGAAGAAAGTACAACATGTATTTTGCAATTTGGGCAGCGCTTGGCTTACTCCTTGGAAGGAAAGTTATGACCAACCTAGACAGCATATTAAAAAGCAGAAATATTACTTTGCCAACAAAGGTCCGTCTAGTCAAGGCTATGGTTTTTCCCGTGGTCATGTATGGATGTGAGAGTTGGACTGTGAAAAAAGCTGATCACCGAAGAATTGATGCTTTTGAACTGTGGTGTTGGAGAAGACTCTTGAGAGTCCCTTGGACTGCAAGGAGATCCAACCAGTCCATTCTAAAGGAGATCAATCCTGGGTGTTCATTGGAAGGACTGATGCTAAAGCTGAAACTCCAATACTTTGGCCACCTCATGCGACGAGTTGACTCACTGGAAAAGACTCTGATGCTGGGAGGGACTGGGGGCAGAGGAGAAGGGGACGACAGAGAATGAGATGGCTGGATGGCATCACCGACTCGATGGACATGAGTTAGAGTGAACTCCGGGAGTTGGTGATGGACAGGGAGGCCTGGTGTGCTGCGTTTCATGGGGTCGCAAAGAGTCGGACACGAATGAGCGACTGAACTGAACTGAACTGGCACATTAAGGGCCTCTCTGGGGGCTTCCCCGGTGGCTCTGTTGTAAAGAGATCATCTGCCAGCACAGGTGACACAGTTTTGATCCCTGATCCCAGAGGATCACACTTGCTCTGGAGCTACTAAACCTGTGAACCACAGCTCCTGAGCCTGTGCTCTAGAGCACAGGAGCTGCCACAAAAGGTGCCGCCACAATGAGAAGCCCGTACACCACAAGTGGAGAGCAGTCCCCGCTCACCGCAACTAGAGAATACCCTGCACAGCAGTGGAGACCAGCACAGCCAAAAACAAATAAGTAAAATTATTTTGAAAGAAAAGAAAAAAGGGCCTGTTTCACTCACATCAGCTGGGGCAGCTTGAAGGTCACATGGTTAAGGGCTGATGCTGACTATCAGCTATAACCTCAGCTGGAGCCATGACAGAAACACCCACATGCAGCCTGTTTCTTAGCTTGCTCCTAACTTGCTAGCTGTGTTTGTAATACAGAAGTCACAAAAGAACCATGCAATGGCCCTATGGCATTTTATGGCTTAAAATTCACAGATTGCAACTTCTGTATTAGACATAAGCTCACTCAGATTCAAGAAGAGGGGACGCAGATTTCACCCTTGATGAAGGGAAGGTAATTACATACTTCGAGAAGATGACAAGAGATGCATCATCTTTACAAAATTTACCACAACCCAGTTTGTTTTCTGGAAAGTAATAACTAACTCTAGGTACAGACATACTTCAGATTAAATACTTCGTATCTACGATTGCGTCCCCATGAGAACAAATTTGGTAAATTTACAAATACTGACATCTGGTAGGATGAGCAAATGCTGAGATAACTAAAATTTAGGCTCAGGTCACTGCATTCATGAGGGATGCAGGAAAGATGGCTAGAAGTCATAAAGACAAAATTAGCCATCTTTTCTGTTGGTACATAAGAGAAGGTTAAGTTCTTGGTAAAGATGTAGCAATACTTTAGAGCATTCTATTATCACTTCTTAAATTGATGTTTCTGTAAATGTGAAGGTTGAGGTTATTGAACTGTACTGTAATAAAACTCCCAGGGGTATGAAAAATTCTGTACTGAAGTAACAGAAGAGCACTATTAAGCTTACTACGATCAAGAAACATCAATATTTTTCTAAAATATGCAAAAGAGAGGTGACATTTTTCACAAAAAAGAATCTTAACTTATAGGTCTGTCTCTGTCATTCGCTAGCTGTGAAGTGTTGGACAAATATTTTTTCCTCTCTAGAATCTGATTTATTTGTCTAAAAGTCAGGACACTGAATGAGTAAAAAAAGTCAAATTTCTTTTCACCCTAATAATTGCTCACTTAAAGTGACATGAAATCCACTTAACTAAATCAGTTTTTTTTTTTCTTCTGCTTTATAAAACTGTTGAGCCCTGCCATTAACAAATGTCACGTGGCCCTGGAAGTCTCCTGCCTGTCCATGTGGCAGAAAGAATTTCCTCAGAGAAAGATTATGTTGATATCAGAGCATAATTACAATAACAACAGAGAAAGGGAACAAACTGGCCCTGCCTGTGCTCTCCCACAGAGTCTGTGTTCCAAGATGGAATAGCAAGAATAAGCCCTTTCTCTCAAATGCTTAGTAACAGTCAAGAAAGCAGGCCACAGAGTTGGGTACCCGAGGTAACAATAACAGCATCATCACTACAAAACCATGTGGCTTTAAACACCAAGATTCTTAGTTACTCTATGAATTAGTTTATCTGTTGGAAAAAAAGAAGGAAAATAACCATACCTAAGCCATTTGGGATTATGAATATTAAGGAAGCCAGTATACAAAAAAGTACTTAGGACAGTTTCTGGCACATTTATTTATTTGGGAGAAAGACCCCAAGTCCAGTCAGTAAATCAGCAACTCTAGCTTATAAGACCATCTTAACTGAATGAGTCTACAAGCACTCTATGGAAGAAGAATCAGATGAGAATCACCGAAAATATTCTCAAAATAACCTGTTTTTTGTTACTGGCCTCTGAATGGTGATGTTTATCTATGGACCAGATTACAAAGCCCAGCAAATTATCCCAGGATATATGATGAAATTTATATGTACCTGGTTCTGGGAAAATTATATATTTTAGGAGATTCTGTATGATGAGCAAGAAAACTACAAGAAGGTGATTTGTAGTTGAACTATTTTTCTGGTTGTATTCACAGTCAATTTTGTCTCCATCTCAGCTTGGAAACTGTTCCCAAACTGGATATGATTTTTCTTCACCCTGATGCTAAGTAACTCCTGAATGATTGATCCAATATTATGGGTTTAAATGGGTTATTATTTAAAAGAAGATTTTTTTAAACCATAATTATCTAAATCAGGAAATTAACATTGCTATCATGCTATTTAAAACTAATCCACAGATGTTATTAAAATAATTCTCCTATTCATATCTTTTTTTGGTTTAAGATCAATGTTTCCACATAGCATTTAATAGTAATGTCTCCTAAATTCCTTCCAGTCTGGAACAATTCCTCCATCTATCTTTCCCCTGACCTGGACACTTTTGAAGAGTATGAGCCAGTTATGTTATAAAATACCCTTCAATTTGGATGTCTGATGTTCCTTCATGATTATATGGAGGTTATTCTGCATAAATAGTTCTACGTGCTAAACAGAAAGGTGGACAGTTCTTTGCAATTCACTGGATTACAGTTCAGCATGTTCTAATTACAAGAGGTAAGAGTATTTATCAAGCCTTTGTTATATTGGATTTTTCCTAATAGAAACTTCTCTTTTAAAATGAATTATTATGATTGAAGTGTTACCTTAAAATTTGATGATTTACAGAAACCAATGAGAAAGATTTTATGTATCAATTTATTTTTTAAATAAGAGCTTATGCTGTAATATTTTCTGGTAGCAATTGCTGTAAAACAAGTGATGAGTTGTTTTGTTGAAAAGATCCAGCCTCAGAGCGGGATTCTTATGTTATTTATGGCAGAGTGAAAAGGTTTGTTTGGTTCTCATCCAAATAATTCAGTTCTTAGAATTCTTAAAATTTGAAATTATTGTAAACCATTGTCCTTTAAAGATTTATTTGAGGATACTGTTTTTTAAAAGTTTTAATTTTTGTGTAGAGATAGATTTTTTTTTTTTTTTACCCTATCGATAGATAGTGCCTTCTTAATACTAGCTGGTGTTAGCTATAACAAAACTCCAGTGAGGCCAAACAATCCCAAATAAAGAAGAAATATTTTATTAGAGTCAGAAATCTTTTATAATAGTCTAATACCATTGGAGATGATGTTGCTTTGATTTATTCATAAAGTATTTTAAATGTAGGGACACTTGAAGATAATAGTTGGGCAAGTGCTTTTCTTTTCAACATGGTTGGTTAAAGTTGCATTTTGAAAATCACTTATGTTAAAATTGAGTAGGATTTTAATCATGAAAACTGGGTATATATGTGTAATTTTTAAATTTATATTTAAAAAAAAAGACAGAAGTGATGCTGTAACCTTCTCAGGGTATCTTTTTAAATTACTTTTGTTAAATTATAGTTGATTTACAATGTTGTGTTAGTTTCAGGTATACAGCAAAGTGACTCAGTTTTATATACATAACTTTTCCCCCATACAGATAATTACAAAATACTTAGTTCCCTGTACTGTAGCAAGTCATTGTTCATTATATATTTTATATATAGTAATATGTATATATTATTCCCAAATTCCTCATTTATCCCCTCCATCACCTTTCCCCTTCAGAAACCATAAGTTTGTTTTCAAAGTCCGTGAGTCTCTGTTTTATAAATAAGCACATTTGTATCATTATTTTTAGATTCCATATACAAGTGATATCATATGCTATTTGTCTTTCTCTGTCTCATTTGCTTCACTTTATATAGTAATCCCTAGGTCTATCCATGTTGCTGCAAATGGAATGGTTGCATTTTTACAACTGAGTAATATTCCATTGTACATATCAATATATCTACCATGTCTCCTTTATCCATTCACCAGCTGATGGGCATTTAGGTTGCCTCCGTGTCTTGGCTATTCTAAACAGTGCTGCAATAAACGTTGGTGTGCATGTATCTTTTCAAATGATGGTTTACTCTGGATATATGCCCAGGGGTAGGATTGGTGGATCATATATTATAGTAGCACAATTTTTAGTTTTTTTAAGGGACTTTCATACTGTTCTGAGTAGTAACTGCACCAATTCTATTTTCTCCAAAAACTCTCCAGCATTTACTGGAGATAATGATAATGATCATTCTGACTAGTGTGAAGTGGTACTCACTGAAGATTTTTTTTTAATTTATTTATTTTAATTGGAGGCTAAGCTAGTGGAGGTGATGGAATTCCAGTTGAGCTATTTCAAATCTTGAAAGATGATGCTGTGAAAGTGCTGCACTCAATATGCCAGCAAATTTGGAAAACTCAGCAGTGGCCACAGGACTGGAAAAGGTCAGTCTTCATTCCAATCCCAAAGAAAGGGCATGCCAAAGAATGTTCAAACTACCGGACAATTGCACTCATCTCACACGCTAGTAAAGTTATGCTCAAAATTCTCCAAGCCAGGCTTCAGCAATATGTGAACCGTGAACTCCCAGATGTTCAAGCAGGTTTTAGAAAAGGCAGAGGCACCAGAGATCAAATTGCCAACATCCGCTGGATCGTGGAGAAAGCAAGAGAGTTCCAGAAAAACATCTATATCTGCTTCATTGACTATGCCAAAGCCTTTGACTGTGTGGATCACAATAAACTGTGGAACATTCTGAAAGAGATTGGAATCCCAGACCACCTGACCTGCCTCTTGAGAAACCTGTATGCAGGTCAGGAAGCAAAAGTCAGAACTGTACATGGAACAATAGACTGGTTCCAAATAGGAAAAGGAATACGTCAAGGCTGTATATTGTCACCTTGCTTATTTAACTTATATGCAGAGTACATCATGAGGAACGCTGGGCTGGAAGAAGCACAAGGTGGAATCAAGATTGCTGGGAGAAATATCAATAATCTCAGATATGCAGATGACACTACCCTTATGGAAGAAAGTGAAGAGGAACTCAAAAGCCTCTTGAGGAAAGTGAAAGAGGAGAGTGAAAAGGTTGGCTTGAAGCTCAACATTCAGAAAACAAAGATCATGGCATCTGGTCCCATCACTTCATGGGAAATAGATGGAAAAACAGTGGAAACAGCGTCAGACTTTATTTTTTTGGGCTCCAAAATCACTGCAGATGCTAATTGCAGCCATAAAATTAAAAGACGCTTACTCCTTGGAAGGAAAGTTATGACCAACCTTGATAATATATTGAAAAGCAGAGATATTACTTTGCCAACAAAGGTCCGTCTAGTCAAGGCTATAGTTTTTCCCGTGGTCATGTATGGATGTGGGAGTTGGACTGTGAAGAAAGCTGATCGCCGAAGAATTGATGCTTTTGAACTGTGGTGTTGGAGAAGACTCTTGAGAGTCCCTTGTACTGCCAGGAGATCCAACCAGTCCATTCTAAGGGAGATCAATTCTGGGTGTTCATTGGAAGGACTGATGCTAAAGCTGAAGCTGCAATACTTTGGTCACCTCATGCGACAAGTTGACTCACTGGAAAAGACTCTGATGCTGGGAAAGGTTGGGGGAAGGAGGAGAAGTGGACGACCGAAAATGAGACGGCTGGTTGGCATCACCGACTCTGTGGACATGATTTTGAGTGAACTCCGGGAGTTGGTGATGGACAGGGAGGCCTGGCGTGCTGTGATTCATGGGGTCACGGAGAGTCGGACATGACTGAGTGACTGAACTGAACTGAATTGAACTGATTGTATTGGTTTTGCCATACATTGACATGACTCTGCCCTGGGTGTACATGTTTTCCCCATCTTGAACCCCCCTCTCACCTCCCTCCCCATCCCATCCCTCTGATTCATCCCAGTACACCAGCCTCGAGCATCCCGTATCATGCATTGAACTTAGACTGGCGATTCATTTCACATATGATAATATACATGTTTCAATGACATTCTCCCAAATCATCCCACCGTTGCCCTCTCCCACAGAGTCCAATAGACTGTTCTATACATCTGTGTCTCTTTTGCTGTCTCGTATACAGGGTTATCATTATCATCTTTCTAAATTCCATATATATGCGTTCAGTTCAGTTCAGTCGCTCAGTCGTGTCCGACTCTTTGCGACCCCATGAATCACAGCATGCCAGGCCTCCCTGTCCATCACCAACTCCCGGAGCTCACTCAAACTCATGTCCATCGAGTCGGTGATGCCATCCAGCCATCTCATTCTATATCGTTCCCTTCTCCTCCTGTCCCCAATCCCTCCCAGCATCAGACTCTTTTCCAGTGAGTCAACTCATCGCATGAGGTGGCCAAAGTATTGGAGTTTCAGCTTTAGTATCAGTCCTTCCAATGAACACCCAGGACTGATCTCCTTTAGCATGGACTGGTTGGATCTCCTTGCAGTCCAAGGGATTCTCAAGAGTCTTCTCCAACACCACAGTTCAAAAGCATCTATTCTTCGGCGCTCAGCTTTCTTCACAGTCCAACTCTCACATCCATACATGATTGGTGTTTATCTTTCTGGCTTACTTCACTGTGTATAATAGGCTCCAGTGTCATCCACCTCATTAGAAGTGATTCAAATGTATTATTTTTAATTGCTGAGTAATACTCCATTGTGTAAATGTACCACAGCTTTCTTCTCCGTTCGTCTGCAGATGGACATCTAGGTTGCTTCCATGTCCTCGCTATTAGAAACAGTGCTGCGATGAACACTGGAGTACATGTGTCTCTTTCAATTCTGGTTTCCTCGGTGTGTATGCCCAGGAGTGCGATTGCTGGATCATATGGAAGTTCTTTTCCAGTGAGTCAAGTCTTTGCATGAGGTGGCCAAAGTATTGGAGCTTCAGCTTTAGCATCAGTCCTTTCAATGAACATCCAGGATTGATCTCCTTTAGAATGGACTGGTTGGATCTCCTTGCAGTCCAAGGGACTCTCAAGAGTCTTCTCCAGCACCACAGTTCAAAAGCATCAATTCTTCGGCGATAAGCTTTCTTCACAGTCCAACTCTCACATCCATAGATGACCACTGGAAAAACCATAGCCTTGACTAGACGGACCCTGGTTGGCAAAGTCATGTCTCTGCTTTGTAATATTCTATCTAGGTTGGTCCTTCCAAGAAGGAAGCGTCTTTTAATTTCATGGCTGCAATCAGCATCTGCAGTGATTTTGGAGCCCCCCAAAATAAAGTCTGACACTGTTTCCACTGTTTCCCCATCTATTTCCCATGAAGTGATGGGACCAGATGCCATGAGCTTAGTTTTCTGAATGTTGAGCATGCTGGGAGGGATTGGGGACAGGAGGAGAAGGGGACGACAGAGAATGAGATGGCTGGATGGCATCACCGACTCGATGGACATGAGTTTGAGTGAACTCCGGGAGTTGGTGATGGACAGGGAAGCCTGGCATGCTGTGATTCATGGGGTCTCAAAGAGTCAGAGACGACTGATTGACTGAACTGAACTAACTGATGGCAGTTCTATTTCCAGTTTTTTAAGGAATCGCCACACTGTTCTCCAAAGTGGTTGTACTAGTTCTCACTGAAGTTTTGATTTACATATCTCTAATGATTAGCATCATGTGACGCTGTTAAGTCTCATTATTGGTGACATTAACCTAGATGACTTGGTTAAGTACTGTGTTCCTGGTTTTTCTACTTCAAAGTTGCTCTTTTCCCCTTTGTAATTAATATGTTCCATGATGAATGACACTTTGAAGCTATGAAAATATCATATTTGTCATCTTACTGTAGCGCCAGAATTTTAGCATCCACTGATGATTCTTCCTTAAGCAATTATTACTGAGGTCTTCGGTGAGTTTTGTATCTCCATCTTTGCATCGTCCCATCATGTTGTCCCTTCTCCTGCATGTATGTGTTCAATTATTTATTTCTGTGAGCATGAACTCATGGATATATATTACATCAGTTCAATCCATTATTGGTCTAGAATTAGCTGGTGGGATCTTCGTCAAGCTGGTTCCTTTGCCCCTTCGACATGGTCCCATCAATTTTTGAGCACTTTCTTACTTTGTGGCACAACGTGGTTTCGAGCTCATCTTCTACTTGCCCTGCTGGCCCCTGAATTAAGAGTTCCACTAGAGATCCCTAGCTCTATTTCATTGGAGAATGGTATTTATAAATAAGACATGAATGAAGGTGCAGTTATTTCTATCAGGATGTCATCACTCCTAGGCGCTCTCAGTGGGCAGAATTAGACAGTAGAGGTTTGTACACATACAGACATAACCTTATCCATTTCTGTATCTCTCCAAATGTGTGCGTACACTGCATGCTGGTATAGTCAACACAGTGAACACAGTGTTACTTTAATTTTCTCGCCTCCTTACTAGTCATTTCTCTCCCTGACCATGACAGACCTGATGCTCATTAACCGCAATATCTTTTATTAAATCTCTCAGTTCTCTTATGGACATAAATAAGCCTCAGAATAGGTGAAAAACGTACTTCTAGCTGCTGTGCACTATCTGTGTACCACTCTTCATGTCTTCAGTCTGACAGTGTACAGTGAAATACTGTCTTCAAAATTTACTTGCATTCTTTTGTTTTCCTCACTCCCTACAGTATGGTTACATTATTCATATACAATATATTAGGTTTACTACTGTATAAAATTGTGCATTATCCCATGTAGAGATTACTTTTTTAATGGAGATATAATTGACATTCAAGATGGTTAATTTTATGTGTCAGCTTGACTGCAGAAGCCCTGACAGCTGGTAAAACTTGATTTCTGAGTATATATGAGGTTGTTCCTGGAAGAATGGTTAAAGTGAATAAAGAACTGTTGAACTGCTGAACAGAATGAAGCAGGTGACCCTCCCCAAAGTAGGCTGGCACCACCCAATCCCTGGAAAGTACGAATAGAACCAAAGGCAGAAGAAGGGTGAATTCACTCTCTCTGCTTGAGCAGACACCCATCCTCTCCTGCCTTCAGACATTGGTGCTCCTAGTTCTCTGCTTTCAGGAGCAGATCAGAACCTACACCACCGATCCTCTGACCCCAAGGCCTGTCCACGTGGACTAAAGCACCCTGCTGGTTCTCTGGTTCTCCACCTTATAGGTGGCAGATCGTGGGGGCATGTCAGTCTCCAAAACTATGTTAGCCAATGCTCATAATAAATCTATTATATTCCCCACTCATCTCTACTCATTTATTTTAGGTAACCTATTAATTTCTACCAAAGTATTATACCTTGAGAAATAAGTTTCTAATATGAGATTTTGGTGTTGCAGAAAATCAGTATTTCAATTAACTTGAGTACCTAGAGCAACTGACCCTTCCTTTTCCTCTTGTTCACTCCCATTCCTACTTACATTCACCAAGGAAAAATTTGGCAAAATAAAACAACACTTCTATTTTAAGAAAAAGAGGGTAAAGCATGAAAGTGAAAGTGAAGTCTCACAGTCATGTCTCACTCTTATCAACCCCATGGACTGTAGCCTTACAGGCTCCTCTGTCCGTGGGGATTCTCCAGGCAAGAATACTGGAGTGGGTTACCATTTCTTTCTCTAGGGGATCTTCCCGATTCAGGGATCGAACCTGGGTCTCCCACATTGCAGGCTGACTCTTTACCCTCTGAGCCACCAGGACAGCCCCACATAAACTATAACCCTCCCCAATTTATTTATTCATTTGCTCACTCACTGCTAAATAATACATTTAGCATATTTACAATCATTTGAAATGATATAATCCACATACTCAAGAGTAAACTGTAATCTACTTAACTGATGAAACCAGAATATCAGCACTTAGGATTCCAGAAGAGACTGGAATAGAGATGTTTAAATATGCTTAATGAGCACAAGCAAAATATATCACATGACCAAGATACTGGAATTTTAAAATATTTGTTTAAAAATATACCAGATGATTATGACAACCCAGAGTAGCATTATTGAATGTTCTGGTTATCTGGTTTACCACATGTCAGCATATTAGAATATTGGTAAATATATAAGAACATTAAAATCATACTTGCCATAATGTGACTTCTTAGATTCATAAAGTATTTTGGTATCAATGCTTCACTGTCATTATGAGCAATTGTCAGTTTTACATATAATACTTCAGACATACTAGAGTTGCATGGCATTCTCTAGATATTGTTTTTCTAAAACATAAACTCCCCATGTCAGCCTGAGGGGGATAAAAAAACACGGAGACTCACCATTGAAATTCACATTACGGATATACTTCAACAACTTCTTGCCCCCAGCTTGCTCCATCTCTGGACAGACACCCCGGTAGTCAGCACAGAGATCCTTGTTCATGTGGTGAAGCGCGTGAGCCATTGCATACACTGCATCAATCACAAACTGAACTTTACCCTCCTGCTCATAGTTGGAGTCTTTCCCAATTCTCTCCTGTCCTGCAGATGGAAACAAGAAACACACACAAACATTGGTGTTGAGGAGAATGTTTCAATTTGCATTTACTTTCAACTCTGCTTAAAGAAAGCAATGCTTTGAGAAATACAGTCCTGCAGGCCACATATCCACGTTTGGCTACTATGTTTGGTTGCTTTGATGGTTTGGGGTATTTGACTTTGGAGTTCATTACTGGATATTTGTTCATTACTGGAGTTCATTACCGGAGTTCATTTCTGATATATTTGATAGTTCTAAGAAGCAGCACTTCTAATGATCTCAATCACAACCTTTGTAATAAGCCAACATACTTTCCAAAACACAGTGGTCCCAGAGAGTCAAGGGATTAATGGGATTAGAAACTGGGCTACCACATTCAAATCTTCAAGGCTCACTTATTCTAGAACGGGATGGACCCAAAAAATGTAAGAGAAACTAAATACTACCCCTGAAATCACTACCTTCCTCTATATACCTGCCCTTCTTCCTATGTTGTCTGTCTCAGGTTTTGGTATTACTGGCAACTCAAATACTCAGGCTGGAAACCCTGATGTCTTTTCTTTTTTTTTTTTTTTTTTAATTCTTCCTTGTCTCTCTGTCCACCCTCCTACATACATGTATCTAACGAATAGCCAAAAATCTCTTAAAAAGTGATCAGTTTTGGCCACACTACAAATGTCCCATTTATGTTTCCTCATCTCCAATCAGGACACAATGCAAATTGTCCCTCTTCATTCACTCACTCTTCCGTGTTCATATTTCCAAACCACAGAGCTAATCACTTCACCCTCATGCTCACAATTCTGCAACGGTTCTCCACTGCCTGCAAAATGAAATCCAAACACTTTCCCTTGACAATGGAGGATATCCATCACTTTGTTCCTCTCTGCCTAGTAACAGTAAGAACCAGCAGTGATTAAGTGTCCTCCACTGTGCTGAAAACTATATACATGATTTTTTACTTTATCCTCACTTTGTGACTTAAATATTATTAGTCCTCATTATACAGATGGGAAAGCTTAGAGACACACACACACACACACACACACACATTTTGGGAAGATTCACTGAAGGAGGGTGTGGCAACCAATCCCAGTATTCTTGCCTGGAGGATCCCATGCACAGAGGAGCCTGGCGGGCTACAGTCCATAGGGTTGCAGAGTCGGACACTACTGAAGCAACTTAGCATGCAGGCACGCACACATATATATTTTGCTCCAGACAAGTATGGCTATTTTTCCTGTAAACATCAACTCTAAAGTTATCTTTGCTCAAGCTCTTTGCTTAACCAGAAATGTCCCTCCTTGCTTTTGCTCAACATATCTTAATTCTCACTCCATGGCATAGTACAATTGTTGCTTATACTTAGCTTCTTGATCACAAAGATCTTCATAAAATGTTTCAAACCTTTATAAGCAAATTAATAGTATCACTGCATTTTAATGCCCTACTAGACTTTCCTTTTCACACCCGTTACATTCCCAGCACTGAACACAGCATTTGTATCTGATAGATTCTAAATAACACTTGTATTTCATTAGTCATTTGTTAAGTACATGATAACACCAGGAACTCTCTTTAGACCTCCTGTCCCTCTATGACAAATAGTTAACCACAGACTGAGTTTCACTTTCACAGCAGTACTGCCCAGACTATTTTCAATGACACATTTGTGTAGGAACGAAACAACAGGGATTCTACAATCCCAGTCCATTCCCCTACAAAACAGCGTGCTCCCCACAGCCACTGTGTTCAACATTACTCGATTTCTTTACTGGGATATTGTTTCAGAGTATTTAACATAACGTATAACTTCCAAGGGGAAGTTCAGAATTTCCCCAAATTATGTGAATTCTTATTTTTCCTTTACAGAGCACACATTAGTATCTCAAATGGCAGACGATTTTGTGTTTCATATGTATACCATTCAAATACTAATCAACCTTGTGCTCACTGCTCTTCACTGGGTCTAGACTTTTGCAGTGTGTTTACAGCAGGAATCTTTTTTGGAGAAGATAAAATCTGTCATGAATCCACACTGCTACCTCCAATTCAAATTCTGGACCACAGGGTTTTTACTTATCTCGGCACTCTTACACCTCTGCTTCTTTTCTTTTCTTTTTTAATGAGGAAAATCCTGGTTCTTAATGACACCATTACAACTATTTATTTCCTCAATTCTGTAATAAACAGGTAACATTCTTCAAATTATAATCATGCTAACCAACAGTCTAAAAATGTAGTGCAATGAATAGCCTTGGGAAAATGTGTGTTTCTCAGTTCTTATCTGAATGTTTTGGCGATTTAGTCTGAGAAAGGCGATTGCTGTGCTCAGGAGTTTTTTGCTAAATATTGGCAAATTCCCCTCTAACGGGGTTGCACTAATTTGCTCTCCCACTAGCAAAGAGTGAGAGTTTGTTGCCCAACAATTTGACAACTGAGCATGTCCTCAAACTTGGATTTCCGTCATATAGGTGAGAAATGCTATAACAGTATATTTTTATCTGTAATTTTCTTACCATAGGGGAAGTTGAATATATTTGCATATAGTTCAAAGCTATTGTATTTATTTTATGCTGTTTTAATTAAAAGTTAGTTATTTTCTTCTGTTTTAAAAAATAGTTTTATTAATAAAGTATATTCATTCTTTCAGATTAAGTTGCAAATAATTTTCCTAGTTTGTCATTTTTATTTTACTCACTTTAGGTATTTTCTGCATAAAATTATATTAGATAAAAACACTTTTTCTTAAAAAAATAAATTTATTTTCTTGCTACTGCCTCTGGATTTTCAATCATAGCTGGAAAAAATGCCCCACTCCAAGAGTATAGAATGCTTTTTATCTATGCTTTCTTCTAGCACTTACATAATTTTATTTTTTAAACTTAGATGTTTCATCCACCTGGAATATATTCTGGTGTGCAATGTAAAGAATTAACATTTTATCTGTTTTCATATAACTAGTTATTGTAATATACATCAGTTCATCTTTTCTCACTGATATGAAGTACATCCTTTATTATATTCTGTTTCCATGTGTAATTAGATATATTTCTGGATTTTTAAAATTTATTTCACTGTTTGATTTGTTTATTCATGAGCCAACACTACAGTTTCAGTTCTAAAGTCTTTAATGTATTTTAATAACTGGTAGATTTAACCTCCCTCTCACTATAATTATTATTCCTCCCCCTCCCCAAATGTTCTGGTAGTTTTTGTTTATGTACTTAAATGAGTTTTACTAACTATTTACCTATCTTGAGAAGAGAAAAAAAAAATTGGTACTACATTTATTGGGTTTACACTGTATTTATATATGTTCTAGCACTTAGCTAGAACAAAAGTCTCTACAAAGGTGAGAATGCCCATTTGTGTCTTTCCATTTGCTCGTCTTTTTTGTTTCCTTCAATGGTGTTTTTAAAATTTTTCTCACATGAGTTTTGAGTGTTTTGTGGAAAGTTAGCATTTGGTATTTTATTTAGTTTTGCAATTATAAATATGGCTTTCTTTGCTAAGTACTTCCACTGGTTTATGGTTGCATACAAAAAATTTATTTTTTGTTTTGTTGTGGTTGTTTATTATTTTCCCACTCTCTATCATGAAAAAATTTAAATGTAGAGCAAGGTTGAAAGAATTTTACAGTGAACTCACTAGGTTCTCACATTAACATTTTACTATACTTACGGTTCGGAGAAGGCAATGGCAAGCCACTCCAGTACTCTTGCCTAGAAAATCCCGTGGATGGAGGAGCCTGGTAGGCTGCAGTCCGTGGGGTCGCTAGGGGTCGGACACGACTGAGCGACTTTACTTTCACTTTTCACTTTCACACATTGGAGAAGGAAATGGCAACCCACTCCAGTGTTCTTGCCTGGAGAATCCCAGGGACGGCGGAGCCTGGTGGGCTTCCGTCTATGGGGTCACATAGAGTCGGACACGACTGAAGTGACTCAGCAGCAGCAGCAGCAGCAGCAGCAGCATACTTACGGTTATAATGTGATTCATTTTCTAATATTACTTTTATAACCTGCTACTTTACAAATTTCTCTTATTTTTTATAGTACTTAAAAAAGGCAATCTTGAAGGTGTTATGACCATTATAAAATATACATTATGAAACAGGTTCAGACTAGTAATTCAGGACAGCAGTTTTTCAACTACTTTTATAAAGACATTCATATCAGATGGAATGCCTTGAAAAATAATTGCAATATTTTAAATGATGGAATACTTTATTATGTGTGAAACATCATAGGCTTTATCCTTCTTTTGAACAGTCACCAGAGAGATATATTAGCCTATTAAAGGCTGTTAGAAAAAGGTGTACATTTGTCTTTGGGGCCTCTAGGACTTGAAAAATGTAGCTTCATAATGAAATTGTGTACAGACCCTTCTTAACTAAAATGCTAACTGAAGAGTTAATGTTGGGGAAATGTGAAGATGTAGAAACAAAGAAATTGCTGATGGCTGGAGAACTGGTAAGAATTTAGACTATAAATCTGCCACAGAACAGAATCACTGAACTCCCAGTTATCCAAAAGATATAGACAAAGGCCTGACACATAGTCCTAAGCTGTTTTTACAGGAAGCAGACCCCTCCAGGTGAAAACTGCTGACCACAAGTACATAGACCCTAGATGGTTGAAACAAGAAGGATGAGGATGCTTGAAACTTCACCTTGATGCCAACCAGTCTGAGAATGATCCTCCAGCTGAGCACGCCCTGTTTCTTGAACACTATAAAACTCCTCACAATCCCCTCACATGGTCTTTTTTTGTTTGTTTTTATTTTTTATTGGAGGCTAATTACTTTACAATATTATATTGGTTGGTTTTGCCATACACTGACATGAATCCGCCCCGGGTGTACATGTGTTCCCCTTCTTGAACCCCCTCCTACCTCCCTCCTCCCCTTATCCTCCCTCTGGGTCATCCCCGTGCACCAGCCCTGAGCACCCTGTATCATGCGTTGAACCTGGACTGGTGATTCGTTTCACATATGATAATATACATGTTTCAATGACATTCTCCCAAATCATCCCATCCTTGTCCTCTCCCACAGAGTTCCAAAGACTGTTCTATATACCTGTGTCTCTTTTGCTGTCTCGTATACAGAGTTATCATTACCATCTTTCTAAATTCCATATATATGCGTTAGTACACTGTATTGGTGTTTTTCTTTCTGGCTTACTTCACTCTGTATAATAGGCTCCAGTTTCATCCACCTCATTTGAACTGATTCAAATGTATTCTTTTTAATGGCTGAGTAATACTCCATTGTGTAAATGTACCAAAGCTTTCTTAATCATTCGTCTGCAGATGGACATCTAGGTTGCTTCCATGTCCTGGCTATTATAAACAGTGCTGTGATGAACATTGGAGTACATGTGTCTCTTTCAATTCTGGTTTCCTCGGTGTGTATGCCCAGGAGTGCGATTGCTGGATCATATGACAGTTCTATTTCCAGTTTTTTAGGGCACTAGTCCGCTGTGGCCCCCTCTGTCGGGCAAAGCGATAAAAGCTACTCTTTTTACTTCACCCAAAACTCTGTCTCTGCATTTCTGTTCAGTACCAGTGATCAGAGGCTGAGTTTTGGCAACAATATCTAGAAAATCAGAACCAGCAAGTTCATTAACAACAAAAGGCTAACTTTATTTCCCCTACCGTGGTAAATTCAACTGTGCACCAAGTTCAGAGTCTCTGGTTATTCATCTACCACCCTACCCCTTCTCCCGTAACTGAGATCTGGTCTCTTCTGGTACCGGAGGCCACTGCAAAAGGACAGGCTTCTGGACCTTTCCTGAGCCTCACTGACTCAATCCTCATTTATCTAAGACAACTCAATTTCCTCCTGAGCAAGCACTAATTTAGGAACAGGCCAGGGTTACAATTCTACACGATGAGATGTAAGAAAAGAGTTTACTGGTTCCACAGATAAAATAACAAAAATGAACTTATTTACAAAACAAAAATCAATCCATTGACACAGATAACAAATTCACGGTTACCAAAGGGGAAAGTCAGACGGGGGTAAATGAGGAGCTTGGGATTAAGTGACACACATTGCTGTATATAAAATAGGTAAACACCAAGGACCTACTGTAGAGCAAAGATATCTATATAACTGAACTGCCTGCTGTATACCTGAAAATAACACAAAATTGTAGATCAAATATATGTCACTAAAAATGTTAAGTATATAGGGGAATTCCTGAGAAAGTTCATTTGCTCTCAAAGAGAGATGGAACTCAATTGTATCTAACGTTTCACACACCCCCACACATACACATATGCAGGCACACACATATATGCACACACACATTTGCAATTACTGTAGTTATTTTGTGGTCCTGAGCCAATTACTCAGCATACAAAGAACAGCAGAATAAAAATGCGGTAATGATGTGAAAATACTACTGAGCTGTGAGTCAGCCAAGCCAAGAAATACCGTACATTTTTTTCTAAGTGACACATTCAATAAAAAAGCTTGATACTCAATGTTTCCCAGGCTTTTTTGAACACTGCAATTCTTATTCATGTACCATTTTACAACATCTCAAGGGACAAGCATAAGTATGCTTTCTCCCCAACAAAAGTGTAAAGAAGAGTAGTTTCAAGAAATATTTTTAACGATGTAGATTAAAATAGAAATAAAAAAAACAAAGCATTTTCAATCAGTTCACAGTTAACATCTCATTCTTTCAGGCTTTCTGATGAACTGAGATGTCGTTATATTCTTTTCTTGAATGAAGTTCATCCTTTTCATCACATTTCCCAGGAAAGGGTTTGAGGTTTAGATAAAATGAGGAGAACTCTAAAGCATTATTTTTTTATTTCCCCAGCATGCAAAGAAGCCTTCCTTTTAAAATCTCCTGATTTTCTGATGTATTTTTATTTTTACCCAAACAGTCCAGTATTTATGTTTAAATGCACACTCCTGTAAGCTTTTGTTGAATAAACTGTCAGCTGCTCTACACAAACTCTCTCACAACCAGAATTTCTAGTGTTTGTTCTGCTGGAGAGGTCTTCCCTCTTTGAAAGAACTGCTTACCTTGATGATTTTAATATACTATTTTCTCAGAATATATGCCGTAGGTAATCTGTAAGAGCAAACTATTAGGGAGAAAAGAAGAATAGACAATGTAAGAAGTTATGGATCTGAAATTATTAATAGAAACAATCCTATTTCAAAATTAAAGTAAAAAAAAGAGGGATTTGGGCTTAAGTAGGAAATAAACCAAAGATACTTGCCAGTGTGAACTGAGAAACCTACCAAAAAGCAGATATGAACAACTGGCCGAGTGTTTATCCTATGTTTCTAGGGGATTCATAAATTATAATTTTTATTTTGATTTGACATATTAATGGCAGTTATTTGCATCAGGAAGACCTCTTGGAAGGAGACATGCTCGTGCAGACTGTGCTTCTAAACTCTGCACTATGCAAATACATTTTATTGACTGTAAAGCCACAAACTGAAAAATTTCTTGAGGCGAAAGTCCTGAATGGTACTGTATATAATTAACTAAAATACTAATGCTTGGGTAGTTTGCAAAGGATAAATGCTTTAACAAAAACAGGAAAAGGATATGTCACAGAAAGAGTCGGGGCATATTCAAGTGGTGACAGAACAGCTAGATGCCCGGTAAAGAGGATGCAGGGAAAGCAGGGTGAATATCCTGGAGCACTAGAAAATGCTGCAGCTTCTCAAAATACTACAGTGACCAGGCAAGCCTTATGAAAATGCTACTGTACTCCCTTCCATACTTTAAAAAATATGTAAATAACTACCTCAGGGAGATTTATTATTCTCTTTCATGGGTTAAGCTTTTTCTTTATAAGATGAATGTCAATGGTAAAGTAAAACTCTATTTTATGCAAATTTCTTTTGTGGCTTTTTTTTTTTTAAACAGTGACCTCCCCGCCCCCCCATTCATAGGATCTGATAACAAATCATGCCAAGAAACACGTGTGGAAGAAAAGTCAGAAGTTCTGGATTGAGACCAAAGGCCTTCACGGCCACTGTGCCTCTGTTTGGAGCTGAGGCTAAGAAAGAACTGAATGAGTGAAACAACTTGTGCAAAGAACAATGGTGGTTTTTGTCATAGCGCAACAGGCAGCCTGCACTTACTGTGCTCTTCCTGGGCAACAGCTCTGTGCTAAGCACTTTTCACAGTTTCATGCTAAAACTTCCCAGCGCTTTTGCGAGTACCATTTCCTACCCCTCTGCTACTTCATTTAGAGACCGTTCACTGAATGGTTCCGTCCATAGCTGCATGTGGAAAAGCAATGGACCTGGAGCTTTCCCTTTGTTTATTTCTATTTCCAACTTGAGTTTAGAGCCACAAATAATCTCAAAGTTCATGCTAGCCGTGAGTTTAACCTCCTCATACTCCAATGAATGTTTCACTTGAGTTTCCTGAAAGGAGAAAATGGACAGTTTGTCAACCACCACCATAGTTTCCCCGACCTTTTCTTGAGTGGAAAAGTTAATGCCCAGAGAAATTGCCAAAAAGCTGGCAGAGGAACAGCAACAAAAGAAGACAATAAAATAACTGATCCTCCACCTTCGACGACTAAATTGTGACTCAAACCACTAACATTATCCTGTTCTGCAGTGAACTCAGTGAGTACCCTGCTATAGATTCAAAAACAACTCTAGCAGAAGAATAAAAGAATGTCCAACCACAAACCCCCATTTCTTACCATTTTCCATGGAAAATACTTCCCAGAAGACCACTTAATTGGCACAGCTGGGTTTTTCTCTACACTCCCATTTTTTATTTCAAGATGGGTGAAGGCAATGCTACATGCCATGAGTCAACATATGGGAGCTGGGGTAGGTTTTATACTATGCATACAAGGCACCAAATTGGAAGGAACTATAGTGCAGACCCAAGTTTCACACACCCCCAATGTGTAGAAGGTGTTCTGAGAGACTCAACCAAGGACTTTATTTCCAAGAAAAGTCTGTTGTGGGTTCAGTTCAGTTCAGTTCAGTTCAGTCGCTAAGTCGTGTCCGACTCTCCGTGACCCCATGAATCACAGCACACCAGGCCTCCCTGTCCATCACCAACTCCCGGAGTACACTCAAACTCATGTCCACAGAGTCGGCGATGCCATCCAGCCATCTCACTCTCTGTCATCCCCTTCTCCTCCCGCCCCCAACCTTTCCCAGCATCAGAGTCTTTTCCAGTGAGTCAACTCGTCGCATGAGGTGGCCAAAGTATTGCAGTTTCAGCTTTAGCATCAGTCCCTCCAATGAACATCCAGGATTGATCTCCTTTAGAATGGACTGGTTGGATCTCCTTGCAGTATAAGGGACTCTCAAGAGTCTTCTCCAACACCACAGTTCAAAAGCATCGATTCTTCGGCGATCAGCTTTCTTCACAGTCCAACTCTCACATTCATACATGACCACGGGAAAAACCATTGCCTTGACTAGACGGACCTTGGTTGGCAAAGTAATGTCTCTGCTTTTTAATATACTATCAAGGTTGGTCATAACTTTCCTTCCAAGGAGCAAGCATCTTTTAATTTCATGGCTGCAATCAGCATCCGCAGTGATTTTGGAGCCCAAAAATATAAAGTCTCACACTGTTTCCACTGTCTTTCCATCTATTTCCCATGAAGTGATGGGACCAGATGCCATGATCTTTGTTTTCTGAATGTTGCGGTTCAAGCCAACCTTTTCACTCTCCTCTTTCACTTTCATCAAGAGGCTTTTGAGTTCCTCTTCACTTTCTGCCATAAGGGTGGTGTCATCTGCATATCTGAGGTTATTGATATTTCTCCCAGCAATCTTGATTCCAGCTTGTGCTTCTTCCAGACCAGCGTTCCTCATGATGTACTCTGCATATAAGTTAAATAAGCAAGGTGACAATATACAACCTTGACGTACACCTTTTCCTATTTGGAACCAGTCTGTTGTTCCATGTCCAGTTCTAACTGTTGCTTCCTGACCTGCATACAGGTTTCTCAAGAGGCAGGTCAGGTGGTCTGGGATTCCCATCTCTTTCAGAATGTTCCACAGTTTATTGTGATTGACACAGTCAAAGGCTTTGGCATAGTCAATGAAGCAGAAATAGATGTTTTTCTGAAACTCTCTTGCTTTCTCCATGATCCAGTGGATGTTGGCAATTTGATCTCTGGTGCCTCTGCCTTTTCTAAAACCTGCTTGAACATCTGGGAGTTCACGGTTTACATACTGCTGAAGCCTGGCTTGGAGAATTTTGAGCATGACTTTACTAGCGTGTGAGTTGTGTTGTGGGTACTGCCAGCCAATTGAGCACAGGGAAGAACAGTGCTTCTGAAACTCACACAAGAAACCTTGATATACCAAACAATAAGATGGGGCTTCTTAAAGCATAGAGATTCAGTTTCCACTTCTCACCTAGATTTCCGATTTCTGAGGTTAAATATCTGTTTATACAGGTTAGGCTGCTGCTTCTACACAAACAGTAAATTTATTGGTGAAACAATCTTTCTGGCAATGACTAAGAAAAAGACACTTATATAGATGCCTTGTCTCCTAACTGACCCCTCAGCAGGAACCCCTTCATTAATGACGTTCTACTTCTCTGAATTTCTGTTTATGCCATTCCAAGAATTATATTTAGGTTGAAATTTTAGAATACTAGTCAATTTATTAGAAATGTATTTAAACATCAGGTGAAATACAGGGTCTCTACTATCATCACCAATAGCTACTAAACCCCTGAGGTGGCAGGTTGATGAGAAGTTTAGAGATAATACGTTGGGGGGATGATACTGGAACTATTACTAACCTTTCCCTTTCTTCTCCTTGTCCTCTTCCTTTTCTGCCACCCTCCTCTTTCTTTGTTTGTTTTAGAAATTATAATTATTTGCCTTAATTTAGACAATGACATTGTATATGTGAGCCTGCATGAGAGTATACAAAAAAACAAATTTTCAGAGTAAAAATTAAACATCAGTTTAGCTTCTTTGCCCCCAGTATTTGTTCCTCCCTAAATAGAAACATTTTCATTTCTTATCCTAACTTCTCACAAAATTAAAGGCAGATATCTGTCTTTGGATATGAGTCAATAGTAAATGTACAGTACGAACTGGTAAATGTTTTGTCAAATCAATAAACAGATTCTCACACAGAGAAAGGGAAAAATGGGGGGGGGGAGTAGGGAAGAAGGAAAGAAAGGAAGGAGGGAAAAAAAGTATGAAAGAAAGAAAGAGGAAATTAAAAGAAAAGGGGAGGAGAGGAAAATAAAGAGAAAGAAAGAACAGCATGAACCCTGACCAAGCTTTTGGATGTATTAACTTATTTACAGGAAGTACAGAAAATAAACATGCAAGTCAACATTGCAGAGATGAAAGTAAAATCCAAATGTAAGAAATTCTACAAAAATAGTAAATAATCTATTTTCTTCAACAGTAAATTGCAAACGTTAAAAAAGGAGTGGAAAAAAAACATTTTAAAAATGTTAAAAAGACTTCAAGAGAAAAAGGAGAGCCAATGGGATGATTATGGGGAACTACTGTGTGTGTGTGTGTTATATTAAGAGGATCTCTTAGAAAACATACTGAAGTATCAAAAAAAATAAAATCAATCTCTGGGTTTACTTTGAAATGGCCAGAGGTAAGAGAAAAACATTTGGGGCACATGTGAGCATAAACTGGCTGTGTATTGACTGTTGTTGAGGTGCTGTGATGAATACATGGGGATTGACTGCAGTATTCCCTCTGTTTTTTGAAAGATCACATGATATTTACAAAAATAACAGAGTAGGAAGAGGAGAAACAGAAGAGAAGGAGGAGGGAAGGGGGAGATGGGGGTAAGAAAGAGGAAGACAGGGAGGGAAAGGAAGAGCATGGATAAGGAGACGGGAAGGAGGGGAGGAGGGGGAAACAGAAGACAATTGGGCTGAAGAAAAGGAAAAACAGGGAGGAAACAGAGGAGGCGAAGTCAGCTGCCCGGAATTACTTGCCAAACACCCACTAGAGCCAAAGGACACAGACACAACACAACTCTCCTGCTTTCCCAGTCCACAGCTCCACTCCGACGCTTCTGCTGAAATGCAGAGCTTCCAGCTCTCACCTCGGGGCTTAGAGTATGACTCGGCTCCCCAGGAATACAGGGAGGAGCACACAACCTGCCAGCCAGTGCAGGCTGATGTAAGAGACGCAGGTGCGATCCCTGAGTCGGGAAGATCCCCTGGAAGAGGGCATGGCAACCCACTCCAGTGTTCTTGCCTGGAGAATCCCAGGGACAGAGGAGCTGGGCGGGCTACAGTCCATGGAGTCACAAGGAGTTGGACACGACTGAAGCAACTTAGCACACACACATGCATACACAGTACAGACACAAGCAGGGTCATCTGACTCTTAGGGTCATTTCCTGAAGCAAGATACGCATGTTGCAGGGATAGAATGATTTCATCTCACTGGCATGATGCCTCTTCGCTTTGAGAGATGCAGAGAAAGGGCATAAGGGAATTGATCCCACTAGGGGGTTTGAAAGGACTTGTGGGATCATCAGTCCAATAAAAGTATAAATAAAAAGAAAGAGCCATGGCTTAGCTCCATTTGAGTTCTGTATCCAGTGTTGGTGACTATAAATAAAAAGGAAAAATGCATATACGTATGTGGAACTCCCCAGATGCAAGTCTGGCTTCTAAGCATTGTTATATACCCAGAACTCCAAAAAAGGGCCTGGGGTATAGTGGGCATCCAGAAAGGAGGAAAGGATGAGTGAATATAGTGGAAAGGAAAGTGAAATAATGAGAAAGTAACTTCTGTAAAAAGGTAGAAAACAAAGATTGTAATCATTTACCATGGATAGTCAATGACTGAGAAGGAATGCCTAATTTAGGTGAGCAGATGACTGGAGACAAAGATGGTGAGAAAACAGTAGGTCACTGAACTCTGATATCTGGGATCTTTCTCTTAAACAGGGTTCTTAGTGCCTAAAGACTCTACTTATCACTGTTCTCACTGGTTTCAATTAAGTTATTCAAGTGACTGTGATAAAAAAAAAAATATTGAGTTAGCTCTTTTTTCAAGGCAAGATTGATTTTACACTAAGTTTTATACTTCCATCTCTCCTATCTTCAGACCAACCATGGCAAGAGTTAGGAACATGGAGGCTGACCTCAGACATATCTGGGTTGCAATTCTGCCTCTGCAGGCGTTGTATCTGTGACTAGAGCATAGTTATATAACTCTTTATCAGACTCCTTTACAAAGTTCAACTTGTCCAGTATTCATAGAGAGTACTGCAATGAAAAACAATAGCTAACATCATTATTTTATATTCTCCAAAAACTATTCTAAGCGCTCTACATGCATTATCTCATTTAATTCTCATAATCACACAATGATGAAGATGCTGTTATTATATTGCCGTTTACAGGTAAGGAAACTGAAGCTTTATTTAAATAACTTATCCCCAGAATTACACAGATAACAAGTGTCTAGTAATGAGCTGAGTGTAGTTGTCTGACTCTCAGTTCCAACTGTGATATTTCTAATCGTCAAACATTCTGAATATAGTGAAACACTGGGTCATAAATGAACTGTTTAATCAGTTTGGACACATGTGAAGTCCTACACAGAATGTTTTCATCACTCAAGAAAGTTACCCTGTGTCCCTTCACAATTAACCCTTCTCACTCCACTATGCTGCTGCTGCTAAGTCACTTCAGTCGTGTCTGACTCTGTGTGACCCCATAGATGGTAGCCCACCAGGCTCCGCCATCTCTGGGATTCTCCAGGCAAGAACACTGGAGTGGGCTGCCATTTCCTTCTCCAATGCATGAAAGTGAAGTCGCTCAGTCGTATCCAACTCTTCGCAACCCCATGGACTACAGCCTACCAGGCTCCTCTACCCATGGGATTTTCCAGGCAAGAGTACTGGAGTGGGTTGCCATTGCCTCTCCACTATAAAGCAACCATTAACCTGTAACCTAAGTTAATTTTGCCTATACTAGGATTTCACATAAAGACTATACAATATGCATTTTCTCTCTGCTTTCTCTCACTCAGAATAATAGTTTTGATATTTATATTCAGTTTGTGGCATGTATCAAAAACTCATTGTTTTTATTGCTAAGTACCATTATAGTGAATGGATATATGAGAGTTTAATTATCCATTTTCCTTTGAATGGACATCTGGGCTATCTCTAGCTTGGGGCTTGTCAAGCCCCATGGAGGGTCTGAGAGTTTATTCTATGTGTAAGAGTTTAGTTTGCCATAGTTATGCGGACACTGGCTGAAGACACGAGGCCCTTGGTTCAGAGCTAGGTACAGTAAGAACATAATGTGTGCTCAGAGTCCCCTCCTTACCACCTCAAGTCCAAGGTGGTGACAAAGCACAGTCCAGGTAGATGCTGCATGTACAATGAGCTTATAGTAACACTTCCAATCTCTGAGCTTAGGGAGTCTGAATCTTTTATAAAGGACTTCAAGCAAAGCTACCTGACCTTTTTTCCAGAGGGATATATTATCTTCACATACTAACTAGTAAACAAACTATCCCTATGCTTCTTGATGATACGCTATCTGTATCTTCCAAGGCCATTTGCCATAGAAAAGTATCTTGGAAAGATAATCAGTTCCTCTGCCCTCAATATAGCAAAGGACACCAATAGAGGATTGTCCCCCCAAAGGTCAATTAAGAATAAAGCTTCTATGAATATTTCAGCACAAGAGTCTTGTGGTTACATGTTGTGAGTGTTCTTGAGTAAATATTTAGAGATATTTAGGAATAAGTGTTGCTATATTATAAGCTCATGAATGTTTAACATTTAAAGACATCACTATGTTCTAAAGAACTTATACCACTGTATTTTAATAGCAATGCAGACTTCTCCGTGTCTTCTCCAATATTTGAGGCTATCAGACTTTTCCATGTCATCTGTGTGAATTAGAACCTCATTGTAGTTTAAAGCATTTCTAATGAGTAGTGATGAACTTCAGTTTCTTTATATGCCACTGACCATTTGTATTAGACATAACAGTTTCGTGTTCTAAGTGTCTTAGAAGTTCAGCATTGCAGGCTATGCAGATTCTCTATCAGAGTAGTACAACAGTCCAAGAGAGCACAGGGTTAATGCCTGAATGATGGTTAAATGGTATTATTTCAGAAGGAGGTGTAGCCAAAATGCTTAAGTAAGAAGACCCTGAACTCACTTCTTCCCATAAGCACACTAAAATGATTAGCTGTTTACAGAACAATTATCAATAAGAAAGAACAATCTGAAGATTAGCAGAAAATATTTTCTACAACTAAAGATATAAAGAAGGAATCACAATGAGACAGGTAGTAGGGGTGGAGACAATAAGTGGGGTCAAGACACACATTCATCGGGAGGCAGCCTCCAAACGGGAGGATAATCATAACTGCCTGGCATGCTACAGTCCATGCGGTTGCAGAGTCGGACATGACTGAGCGACTGAACAACAACGAATCATAACTGCAGAAAATTTTCACAAGGAGTAATAGGTCTGAGCCCCACATTGAGCTCCCCAGCCCAGGGGTCCTACTCGAGGAGGAAAAGCAAAAGACCCCAGGGCGTACGGCTCTGAAGTTCAATGGAACTGGTGTATGGGAAAGGCAGAGGGCTATAGGAAACAAAGACTCTGCTCTCAAAGGGTGTGCACAAAACCTCACACACTCCAGGACCCTGTACAGACACAGTAACTTGAAAGGAGCCTTGATCAGAACCACTCACTGATTCTGGAAAGCCTCCTGGAGAGACTGGAGGTAAATGCAACTCTCCCAGGGATACACGTTAGCAGGAGCCATCTTGGGCAGATCATTTTACCATGAGGACACTGCTGCTGTAAGGGCCGTTTGGAATCCTGTCCTCTAACCTATTAGTGCTGGGGGATTACTTGTCTAGCAGCTAGTAGGTACCAGTCCTGGAATTCCTCAGACCAAGCAACCAGTGGTGTGGGGATCTGGCCCCATTAACTAGTGGGCCAACACCAGCCCCAGGACCCCAGATCTCACAGCTAGCCACCCTGGGACCCAGGCCACCAAAGGCCTGTACCCAGCCTGGGATCCGCAGACACACAGTCCATTGCACTGGGGCCCAGTCTCATCCACCAGCAGGGCAGTAGTCTCCACATGAAGCAGTTCCTGACAGCCAACCAGCCCTGCCCCCCAGCATACTGAAGGTAGCCAGCTCCCCCACAACAGAGGGGCCACCCAGTCTATACAATGGGCACCCTGAGAGCTCCGGTGACTAGAGGGGAGAGGGTAGGTGGATCCTAAAGAACATCTCCTACATGAGGCAACCTAGCCTTACATCAAAAGGATCTAGAAAAACAACCACAAACAAAACTCAGTCGGTAGAGGGGGAAAAAAATAATTAAGATCAGGGCATAAATAAGTGAAATAGACATGGGGAGAGAGGTGGGAAGGGGGTTCAAGATAGGGAACACAGGTACACCCGGGGCGGATTCATGTCAATGTATGGCAAAACCAATATAATATTGTAAAGTAATTAGCCTCCAATTAAAATAAATTGAAAAAAAAGTCAATGAGACTAAGAGCTAGATTTTTTAAAAGATCAGCTTTATAAGCCTTTGGCCATACTCATTAGGATAAAAAGAGAGTCCAAATAAATAAAATCAGAAGTGAAAGAGAAGTTAAAGCTGACACCACAGAAATATAAAGATCATTAGAGATTGTTATGAACAACTATTTACCAATAAAAGGGACAACCTAGAAGAAATGTATAAATTTCTAGAAATACACAATTATACATGGCTGAATCTAGAAGAAATAGAAAATATGAACAGACTAATCTCCAGCAATGAAAATGCATCAATAATTTTTAAAAACTCTCCCTAAAACAAAAATATCAGGACTGGACTACAAAGGTGAGTTCTACCAAACATTTAAAGGAAACTTAACACCTAATCTTCTCAAACTTTTCCAAAACACTGAAGAGGAAAAAATGCTTCTGAATTCTTTCTATGATTTATGCATCACCTGGATACCAAAGTCAGACAAAAGACACCACAAACAAATAAATAAATAAGAAGAAATTTATAGGCCAATATCACTGATGGACACAGAGGCAAAAATCCTTAACAAAATGTTAGCAAATGGCATTCAACAGTGCATTCTAAGGATCATATACCATCCTCAAGTGGGAATTTTTCCACTGATGCAAGGATGGCTCAATATCCACAAGTTGATCAATGTTATATTCCACACTAACTAATTGAAGAATAAAAGTCATCTGATCATCTCAATAGATTCTGAAAAAGCTTTTGACGAAATTCACTATTTATGATAAAAATTTTTCAATAAAGTGGGTTCAGAGGGAACACATATCTCAACACAACAAAGGCCATTTATGATAAACCCACAGCTAACGTAACACTCAATGGTGAAAAGTTGAAAGTATTTCCTGTAAGATCAGGAACTAAACAAGGATGATGCCCACTATTGCCTCTTTTATGAACACAGGAATTAGAAATTCTAATCACAACAATCAGATAAAAATAGTCATAATAATAAAAGGGAGTAAAAAGAATTCAAGTAGGAAGGGGATAAGTGAAACTGTCAGTGTTTGCAGAGGACACAATGCTATAAATAGAAAATTCTAAAGATGTCATCAAGAGCTACTGCAACTGAAGCAACGAGTTCAGTAAAACTGTGGGGGATAAACTTCTACAGAGAAGTTGGCTTTGCTTCTTACACTAACAGCGAGCCCTGAGAAAGAAGTTAAGAAACAATTCCATTTATAACTGCATCAGAAAGAATGAAATACCTGGAAATCAATCTAATGAAAAAGGCAATGACTTGCACTAGGAAATCTATAATACTGATGAAAGAAACTGAAGATGACACAAACAAATGGTAAGATACACCATGTTAATGGAATGAAAAAATAATAATATTGTGAAAGTCATCATACTACCCAAGGCTATCTACATCATCTGTTCAGTCCCCATCAAAATAGCAATGGACTTTTTCACAAAACTAGAAGAAATAATTCTAAAATTTGTATCAAAATACAAAAGACCCCAAATAGCCAAAGCTATCTTGAAAAAGAAAAATACAGCTGGAGATATAACACTCTGATTTCAAGGTATATTTTAAAGTTACTATACTTTAAAACTATCAATTAAAACAGCATGGTACTAACACAATAACATACAAATAGATCAATGGAACAAAGTAGAGAGCCCAGACATAAACCTGTGCTATATAGGCAGTTAATCTCCAACAAAGAAAGCAAGAACGTACGATGTGGAAAAAATAAACTTTTCTATAAGTGACGTTAAGAAAACTGGATAGCTGCATGTAAAAGAATTAAACTACACTACTCTTTACACATATATAAAACTAAACTCAAAATATATTAAACTCTTGAAAGTAAGACCTGAAATTAGAAAAGTCCTAGAATAAAATGCTGGCAATACGCTAACTCTTTGACACTGTTTAGGAGCATTTTTTGGATATACCACTTCAGGAAAATGAAACAAACCCCAAACTAAACAAATGAAGCTGCATCAAACTATAAAATTGTTTTGTACAGTGAAGGAAACTATTTTAAAAAAGGCCACCTACTGAATGGAGGAAAAATATATTTGCAAATAATATGTCTGAAAAGGGGTTAATATTAAAAAAAATTAAAATAAATACATTAAAAAAAAACTCATACAATTCATCAAAAACAAAGAACCTGATTAAAAAATGGGCAGAAGACCTGAATAGATATTATTCCATAAAGACACATAGATGGTCAATAGAGATGCTCAACCTTGCTAATCACAAGCATAATGAGGGATCACCTCATATCTATCAGAATGTTTATTATCAAAAGACAACAAATGATAAGTGTTGACAAGGATGTATAGAAAAGGGAATCCTAGTGTAAGGCTGGAAGGAAAGTAAATTGGCACAACTACTACTATGGATAACAATATGGAGGTTCCTCAAAAATTATTTACCTTGTAACGCGGGGACCATTGGTTCGATCCCTGGTCTGAGAGGACCCCACATGCCACGGGGCAATGAAGCCTGTGAGATGCAGCTGCTGAGTTCACATTCCAGAGCCCACATGCCATAACTACTGAAGCCCACTTACCTCATAGCCCACGCTCAGCAACAAGAGAAGCCACCACAATGAGAAGCCACACACCACAACCAGAGAGTAGCCCCTACTTGCAGTAATTAGAGAAAGCCCACATGCAGAAATGAAGACCTAGCAAAAACACACACACACACATATATATATATACATGTTTAAACACACACACATACACACACACACACACACACAGAGGACTATTACATGATCTAGCAATTCCACTTTTGGATACTTTTCTGAAAAAACAAAAACACTAATTTGAAAATAGAGTTGTACCCCTCCATGTTCATTGTAGTCTTTTTTTAACAATAGCAAAGATATGGAAGCAACATAAGTGTCCATTGATAGATAGATGAATGAAGAAATGTGATATATACACATGCAAACAGGCACAGCCACACACAATGGAATACTGTCTAGCCATAAACAAGAATGAAATCTTGCTATTTGCAACTACATGGATAAACCTACTAGATATTATATTAGTCAGACAGAGAAAGAAGATTATTATATGATACCCCTTATATGTGGAATCTAAAAGACAATTAAACATTACTACACAGATACAGACTCATAGATGCATATCACAAACATGTGGCTGTGAGAGGGGTGGGGGTACAGGGTAAACAGATGAAAGAGATTAAGAGGTATGAACTTCCAATTACAAAATAGATGTTTGTTGGGGGTGAAATCTCTAACATGAGGAATAGAGTCAATAACACTGTAATAACTTTGTATGGTGACAGATGGTAACTAGATTTATGATGATCATTTTGTAGAGTATACAGATATCAAATCATTATACACTTGGAACTAACAGCACTGTAGGTCAATTATAATAATTCAATTTAGGTATATGTATATAATTTGTTTTAAAATTATAATAAACTGCAGCCATTAAATTATACTTTGCAAGACCACAATAACCTTCAGGTTCTAAATGTGATCCTTTGCCACTTCATACATCTTTCAAGGAGTCAGTTAGAATGTAAGGTCTCTATGCTGCTGCTGCTGCTAAGTCACTTCAGTCATGTCCAGCTCTGTGTGACCCCATAGACGGAAGCCCACCAGGCTCCCCCATCCCTGGGATTCTCCAGGCAAGAACACTGGAGTGGGTTGCCATTTCCTTCTCCAATGTGTGAAAGTGAAAAGTGAAAGTGAAGTCTATAGTGGTTTCCAAATGAACTAAAAGAAGCAGCTTATAGGTTGTTTAAATCATAGTCTCCTAAGGTCATAAACTTTTTACAGGAAAAAGTTATGTATAGTTTATGTTTTTGTTTTTTTACCCCATTTTTCAATGTAATGTTAATCCTTTCATGCCAGGAGGTGCCACCTCTTGAGTCATTGTTTTCAAGAGTAAAGCAAAATGCTTTGGTTCAAATCCCAGTACTGCTAGACACCAGCCAAGTTACTTCGAGAAAACCACTCATCAGACCTTTATGAACTTTGTTTTTATCTGTCCTTTCACTTGACTATAAATATTACCAGCTCTGCCAACTCTGCTGAGTTGTAGGGATGATCAAATGACATAGGAGATACTAAAACAATTTAAAGACTCTAAAGTGCATCTCATAAAAAAGATAAATCAGTGCCCAAAGAGATGGAAAAAAAATATTTCACCTTGCAAGTTTTCCAAGAAAGGCAAACCAAAACAGAGGCAATATTTTAGTAGTTTTGCCAGTGGCTAAATAAATTAGTACAGTGCTTTACAAAAAATTTTTTTTAGCTACACTTCAACTGTTCAAAATTTTTTCTACTCCCAATCTGCAATGATAAAAATAGTATTTTCATCACTTACTATTGATATTATTAAACACGCATTTACTATTGCTTGTCTAATGCTTCCTATATGTCGGGCATTGTACTAAACACTCTACTTGGACAGGTGACCCTTGAACCATGTGGGGCCTAGGGGTGCCAACCCTTCATGCAGTTGAAAATCTGCCTGTAGCTTATAGTCAACTCTCTGCATCCATGGGTCCTTGTTATCCTCCCATTTAACCATGCATTGTGTAGTACCATGGTATCTACTCCCGAAAACATTCTCCGTATAAGTGGACCTGTGTAGTTCAAACATGTCTTGAGCAAGGGATAAGCGTACAAGCTCATTTAGAACTTCTCAAAACACAAAACTCTATTAAGTTCTTATTATCATTTACATTTTACAAATTAGGAAACAGGGCACAGAGATGAAAGCTCATGAGTGCTAGGCTTCATAGCTACTGAGCTGGCCAAAAAGTTTGCGTTTTTCTGTGACATTACAGAAAAACCCAAATGAACTTTTTGGCCAATCCAACAGAATGGGGCAAGAAACACAATTGATTTAAGGTGATTTAGTTTCAAAGTCCTCATTCTTTACTGCTCCATTTAATGATTTTTATAAATTCATCTTCAGAAAGTAATCCAAAAGAAGAAAAGAACAAGAGGTCTCAGAGATATTTCTGAATGTGTTTTGTATATACTTGCCAATTTTGGAGAGCTTCCCAGGTGGCTCTACTGGTAAAGAATCCACTGTCAATGCAGGAGATGTGAGAGATGTGGGTTCAATCCCTTGATTGGGAAGATCCCCTGGAGGAGGGCATGGCAATCCACTCCAGCATTCTTGCCTAGAGAATCCCATGGACAGAGGAGCCTGGCAGGCTACAGTCCATGGAGTTGCAAAGAGTCAGACACAAATGAAGCACAGACGCACACCAATTTTGGAAGTGGTGTGAGTAAAGATTCAGCAAATTATGGCAAATCAAATCACTTGACTACTACATGATACTTAAAATAATCAAGAAAACTAGCAATAAGAACAGTATTTATGATCCACATTTTTTAAAATTCAAAGTTACCTCAATTTCTTATCATCACCATGTTAGGATTACAAGACTATCAGAATTTCTAGTCCTGCCCATGCCAGCATTCCAAGTGTTCTCAAGGACTATAAAGGTTTCTTTCCTACAAATGACAAATCCAGGTCAGGAAGCCCAGAAACATCATCCCAAAGTCTTTCTTTCTGTGAGTGCTAATGAATAAGACACAGCCAATGAGACAGAATTCACTATTTTAACAAAAGCGTACACATTCTGGTGTTAACATCAGAAGAAAGTCAGATATAAGTGAACAGTTAGATATGCTGTCCCCAGAGAAAGGAAGAAAGTTCTTATCGGAACACAAGCGTGGAGTTTATTTCACTGCATTCTTTATCCATCAGAGGAGTGAACCACTCTTTCAAGGATAATGGATTTTCCTTTGGCCATGTCCTTTCCCTACTTATGTGTAGAAATTGGCTCAGTGATTTAAGGTAGTCAGACAGACCTCTCTCATTTGGCTAAATTGACAAAAGGCAAACCTGTGGACCAGAGCTCCTCTCAGACACCCAAGTTTAGAACAGACACTCAAGAAACAAACAAACAAAAAACCCAGAAGCCTGGAGTCACACATGTCACTTTTCTTAGGGGCCACAGTGGTAGCTACTCCTGTACTCTGAATGTTGTGGCATTATAGCATATTTACTATAAAGTGTCTCTACCCTGGAGGGCAGCACAGAACGGAAGAAACAAATACTGACAAAAGCCTTTCCAGATGGGCAGACCTGGGTTTGGATTCTTTCTGACTGAATGTCCCAGAGCTGAAGGCAGAATGGAGCTCCCTAAGCCTGGGCTGCCACTTCCTGCATGTGAGCTTGGGCAAAGAGCTGCACCTCCCCCTGCCTCCATTTTCTCATTTATAAAACAATGAAAAATAAAAACCCTAGCTATTTCAGAGAGTTGTCGGCAGGGTTAAGAATTAATATGTGTTTCACTTTCATCAACTAAAAGTTGAGGATAGGGAAAAGACAGTCTCTTCAGCAAGTGGTTTTGGAAAAGCTGGACAGCCTCATGCAAATTAATGAAATCAGAAGATATCCTCACCATGCACAGAAATAAGTTCAAAACGGCTTAAAGACTTAAATATAAGACATGACACCATAAAACTAGAAGAGAACAGAAGTAAAACATTCGCTGAAATAAGCAGTACCAATGTTTTCTTAAGTCAGTCTCCCAAAGCAATAGAAATAAAATCAAAATAAACAAATGGAAGCTGCTGCTGCTGCTAAGTCACTTCAGTTGTATCCGACTCTGTGCGACCCCATAGATGGCAGCCCACCAGGCTCCCCCATCCCTGGGATTCTCCAGGCAAGAACACTGGAGTGGGTTACCATTTCCTTCTCCAATGCATGAAAGTGAAGTCACTCAGTCGTGTCCGACTCTTTGCAACCCCATGGACTGCAGCCCACCAGGCTCCTCTGCCCATGGGATTTTCCAGGCAAGAGTACTGGAGTGGGGTGCCATCACCTTTTCCAAAATGTAAGCAACTCAAACTGAAAAGCTTCTGTACAGAAAAGAAAACCATCAACAAAATGAAAAAAGCTACAGACTGAGAGAAAATATTTGCAAATGATGCAACCAACAAGGGCTTAATTTACAAAATATACAAACAGCTCACACAACTCAATAACAGCAACAACACAAGCAAAACAGCCCAGCAGGAAAAAGGGCAGAAGACCTAAACAGATATTTCTCCAAAGACAATATATAGATGGTCCGCAGTTGCATGAAAAGGTGCTCAACACTGCTCATTATTATGAAAATGCAAACCAAAACTACAATGAGGTACCATCTCATCCCAGTCAGAATGGTCACCATTAAACAACCTACAAATAATAAATGTTGGCGAGGGTGTGGGGAAAAAAGGAATCTTTTTACATTGTTGGGAGGAATGTAAATTTGCACAGCTACCATGGAAAACAGTATGGAGGTTTTTCAAAAAACTAAAAATAGAGTTGCTATATGAACCTACAATCTTATTCCTGGGCATATATCCAAGGAAAACCATAATTTGAAAAGATATATGCATCCCAACATACACTGCAGCACTATTTACAATAGCCAAGACACAGAAGCAACCAAAATGTCCACTGACAGATGAATGGATAAACATACGGTACATATGCACCATGGAGTTACTCAGTCATAAAAAAGAACAAAATAATGCCATTTGCAGCAACATGGAGGGCCTAGAGATGAACACACTAAAGGGACTAAGACGGAGAAAGACAAGTATAATATTGCTTATAAGTGGAATTCAAATATGACACAAATGAACATATCTATGAAACTGACACAAACTCACAGACAAAGAGAACAGGCTTGCGGTTGCCAAGGGTAGGGGATAGGGAAAGGATGGATTGGTAGTTTGGGATCAGCAGATGCAAATTTAGGATGGATATAAACAGCAAATTCATGAACTGTTCCATATTTTTCGGCTTCCCTCATGGCTCAGCTGGTAAAGAACCCGCCTGCAATTCAAGAGACCCTGGTTTAATTCCTGGGTCGGGAAGATCCGCTGGAAAAGGGATAGGTTACCCACTCCAGTATTCTTGGGCTTCCCTTGGGGCTCAGCTGGTAAAGAATCTGCCTGCAATGTGGGAGACCTGGGTTCGATCCCTGGGTCAGGAAGATCCCCTGGAGAAAGGAAAGGCTACCCACTCTAGTATTCTGGCCTGGAGAATTCCATGGACTGTATAGTCCATGGGGTTGCAAAGACTCAGACACGACTGAGCAACTTTCACAAACAACAAAGTCCTCCTCTATAGCGGAGGGAACTATATTCAATATCCTGTGATAAACCACAATGGAAAATAATATGAGAAAAGAATAACACACTGAATCACTTCACTGTACATCTGAAACTAACACAATATTGTAAATCAATTCTACTTCAATAAAATTTTTAATAAAAAAGTGAGGCTAAAAATATAATTCCCATTTTGAGGATCATTATTATCTATGTCAAGTGCTTGGTCTGGTAGCTGGCATTTGGCAAGCATTCAATAAATATTAGTTACTATATTACTTTTAAAAAGACTCAAAATTAAAATCTTAAGTGTAACACTTGCAAAAAGCTGAAGGCTTTTGTTCATTTGGATTTCTATTCATCTACTTTTTCTTTTGTAGGATGAGAGACTGTCATTTAAGTAAGTACCTAATAAGCATTGACTATTTTATAATTTTCACTACTATAGTTTTAGCCCTAGATCTGATTTCTTCCTAATAGGATGGAAACTGTAACAATTCTTCATTTGTGAGAATAACAATAATTAAGAGAGGGAAGGATATGGTCAAAGCTGGGAGGCTGATGCGTTCCTTGGTCCTGTTCCTGTGATTCTTTTTCTTTTAAGGCAGGGGTGGCTTATATATCATAGTTTATTGAATTTGGGGAATTTCTCATTTTTTTTTTACTTAAAATGGAGCACACATCAACTCAAATAAATGCAGATCTTGCAGTTATTTTTTTCAGTGTCGTGTAAAAACCAACATAATGGAGTTATGAAACATTTAACATGTGCAGCACAATAAATCCTACAGACCCCTTGATTCAATCCATTTGCCCAGGTTGATTCTCCAAATGAGAGATTCTGTTTTAGTGCTTGAAAGGGGCAGCAAGCTGAGCACCTTCAGAACAACACAGGCACATACCTCCTGCCCGCCCCCCCCCCCAAACCTAATCAATTGAATTCATAGGTTTTGTGCAGATTTTTTGGAGAAGGCAATGGCACCTCACTCCAGTACTCTTGCCTGGAAAATCCCATGGATGGAGGAGCCTGGTGGGATGTAGTCCATGGGGTTGTGAAGAGTTGGACATGACTGAGTGACTTCACTTTCACTTTTACGCATTGGAGAAGGAAATGTTCTTGCCTGGGGAATCCCAGGGACGGGGGAGCCTGGTGGGCTGCCGTCTATGGGGTCGCACAGAGTCGGACACGACTGAAGTGACTTAGCAGCAGCAGTAGCAGGGCAGATTTTTAAGCATGGCAAGTAAAATTAATTCTTCAACACTGACTTATTAAGCTTCTATTCTATGCCTGACCTGAGCTGGGTATTAAAAAAAAAAAAAAGTTAGTGTCCGGTGTCACTGAACCTGCAGCAGAGTACAGGAGAGAGGTATTCACAACAAACTCACACTAAGGAGGGTAACATCACAAATTGAAGCCAGTGACCTTCAGAAGGAAAGAAAGTGGGGAGAAGAGACAGCAGAGAGGCTGACTTGATCATGGAGGGGAGAATCAGTGGAGCCTTTCTGAAGGGGGTGACACTCTGAGATGTGAAGTGTGATTTGCCAAGTCTGCTAAGTCGCTTCAGTCATGTCCAACTCTGTGCGACCCCATAGACGGCAGCCCACCAGGCTCCCCCATCCCTGGGATTCTCCAGGCAAGAACACTGGAGTGGGTTGCCATTTCCTTCTCCAATGCATGAAAGTGAAAAGTGAAAATGAAGTCGCTCAGTCATGTCCGACTCTTCGCGACCCAGTGGATTGCAGCCTACCAGGCTCCTCCGCCCATTGGATTATCCAGGCAAGAGTACTGGAGTGGGCTGCCATTGCCTTCTCCGTGAAGTGTGAGTAGGTGTTAACGAATCAAGCCTTGTATGGAGGAAAACCAGTTCTGGCAGATGGAACAGCATGTACAGAGGCCCTGTGGTAGCAAGAATTCAGCAGCATTTACAGAAATAAAGGAAGGTCAGAGCTGCAGCAACAGGAGATGGGGCCCTAGGGACCACGCTCAGAGCTTGTCTTCTTCCTGTGAACAACGTATGGACACTGACATGTCTTAAATATGGGCAGTAGCAGGATTAGTTCTGCACACTAAAAATAGCACTAATCTAGGTTTTGAGCCCTTCTTGAAATTCAGTAACACTTCTGCAATCTCAAAACTTGTCCAAGGAAAGAGAATCTGTTGAAATATAGTCCAAGCCTGAGGCATGATTTATGTAGTCAAGTTAACAGCCGGGCTGTCAGACATTTGAAGTCCAATAACTATTTGTCCTAATGATTTTTGTACACTTGTATCCACAGAAGGAGAATCGCTTCTGCTTGGCTCTTGGCATAGTTTTCCTTTGATTCTTTGGTGGTTTAAAATTTAATTCTAAAATGTAGCCATTTGTTACAAACTTGCCTGAAACTTGCTTGTGACAGTTGCATTTTTCTCAAATGAAAAAAGCAACAGCATCTAGTAATTTGACATTTCCCTACCATTGTAAATTGCCCATTCTTGCCAGAACATCAGACCACTTTGGTAGCTCAATTTATTACTGCTACTCTGATATTGGTATGCTTTTCCTTAAAGGTGTTATTTTGTACTTTATATGGTTTCTCATGATTTCAGTCTCCACCATCTGTTTTCATAAGGTGGCAGGACTGTTCGCCCCATCCTAAAAGGACAGAGAGTCCCACCAGGATGAGACACGTTCAGAGCTGCTATTCCCTATTGTGTGATTAAGCTGCCTATGATACAGGGCATGTGTATTTGTGTTTTTTTCTTTGTACAAGCTACTAGCTTTTCATCAACATAACAAAATTTGAGCACAAACCGGAAAGTATTGCCCCGGTTTGGGCTCAGGAGCGGAGAGAAGAAACCAGGTCAAGTCACTTCTTCATCACAGCCACTTCTAAGTGAGGACCAGAGGGATCCATCAAGGATCATGATCAGAGGTGTTCTACTGAAGATCCTTTACGGGCTCTGTGTGAGCAAGTGAGGAAACTGCAGCATTAACATGACCAGAAATTGATTCCCAAAGGAGAACGTGCCTATGTACGTCCTGAGGGTCCAGGAAGGCAATTAGGCATCAGAGCAAAAAGAGCACAGGGCGATTATCAGCTGCATTTATTATGTGGTTGATCCCTTTAACCCATGCCTTCCTCATCTGTATAGTGGGAATAACAACCTCTTACAGACAGTCAGGGCTGTGGCAATGGTTTCTGCCAACTATTGAAGTTGGAACAATTCTTTTTTTTTTTTTTTTAGAGTTCATATTATCTTTATTTATTTATTTATTTTGTAATTAATTTATTTTTTATTGGAGGCAAATTATTTTACAATATTATATTGGTTGGTTTTGCCATACATTGACATGAATTCGCCCCGGGTTTACATAAGTTCCCCCTCCTGAACCCCCCTCCCACCTCCCTCCTCCCTTTATCCTCCCTTTATCCTCCCTCTGGGTCATCCCAGCATGCCAGCCCCAAGCATCCTATAACATGCATTGACTCTGAACTAGTGATTCATTTCACATATGACAACATACGTGTTTCAATGCCATTCTCCCAAATCATCCCACCCTCACCCTCTCCCACAGAGTCCCAAAGACTGTTCTATACATCTGTGTCTCTTTTGCTGTCTCGTATACAGGGTTATCATTTGCATCTTTCTAAATTCCATATATATGCGTTAGTATGCTGTATTGGTGTTTTTCTTTCTGGCTTACTTCACTCTGTATAATAGGCTCCAGTTTCATCCACCTCATTAGAACTGATTCAAATGTATTCTTTTTAATGGCTGAATAATACTCCATTGAGTATATGTACCAAAGCTTTCTTATCCATTCGTCTGCAGATGGACATCTAGGTTGCTTCCATGTCCTGGCTATTATAAACAGTGCTGCAATGAACATTGGAACAATTCTTATCTGTTGTTTTCTAGTTTAACCTCACATTTATTTTTTTCACTGCACTAATCATAACTTGCAATGATTTTATTCATCTGCTTTTGGTTTTCCACCTGCCGTCTAGACTGGAATAGAAGCTCCCTGAGGGCAGAGCCTGTATCTTGCTTCCAGCTCAGTTGTTCACCCTAAGCAGGTACCTGACGCATATTTGCCAAATGAATGAATGAGGGTTAGAACGTGAGAGAAAATGAGTGTGCGTCACCAGTTACTGGGATGATTCTTCTCATTAGCAAATATGTTCTCAGATAGGTCACAGAATTGCTCCAAGGTTCAGTTCTGTTTTAAGCTGTAAAAGGAGGGTGATGCACATCTTGTTTATTTCACCAGGCTGACGGGGCACCACTCAGGAGGAAATAAACACGTAAAGGTATACTGACCTGTGCACAGTATTTTACAAGACCAAGGGAGTTTCACGTCAAGGGAGAAATAAGACTGAGTACGAACATTAAAAAGGACAGGGCGTTTCAGTCATGGGGGAGATGCTTTTTATAAAAACAAAGCCAAAGGTAACTTTAGTCACCACCACCCACCACAATAATGGCATATAAGCCCACTGCACATCAACTATTCCCACCGGGCATCATTCTATTGAATCCTGGCAAGTGAGAGCACATAGCAGGGGCTACTGTTGTCCCCATTTTACAGCTGAGGAAACTTAGGGCTGAGATGGCCTCAGTGGCGTGCCCATGGTGACACAGTATGGGAGAAAGCTGGGGCTCACACCTGGCACTTGGACTCTTCAGGTCTCAACCATTTTTCATGCGTCAATTAGTGTAACTATATCAGGCAGCTTGAATACTGTGTTTCTACATGATAGAGCTCTGGGCAACAGGAGTGCAAACACACACTATTTGAGGATGAGGAAATGGGAAGCCTCCCCATGTGTTCACCAGATACCTGACCAGGTGTGACTGAAAACACTGAAACAAAGTTAGAAGTACCCCTGGACAATTCTATCTGGGTTCATACAAATGGCAGATGCTTATTTTGTGACCACATTTTTTTATTCTCTAGAAAAAATGAATATGATGCTGCACACATTATAAAAGCCTAAAATGCTTTTAGTACCAATATTTCTCTTTGGAAGGAGTAAAAGGGTGGGGGGTGAGAAACTTGTATTATAAGAAATGCTTCCAAAGGAAAACTCTATTCCAGTCTAACTTTCTTGATGATACTTGATAAGCCATGCAACAGCCCTTTCTTATACCTACTAGAATGAGTCTAAGCAGCCAATTTGTAATACTTCTATTGCTTAGAAGAGGCACTTAGTTTATAAGGACTTTTGCTGAGATGACACCGATGCATTAATTCCCCTCATTCGGGAATTCCTTCTCATTAACTGTGTAGCCTGACAGAGTTTACAAAATGTGGCAAGGCTGTAACTCCAGTTTTTAAAGCCATCACCTATTGAAGCTAATGAGAAAGAAATGACACACATTTAATTTTGAATAATTACTCCTTCTACCATTTATGGAAATGGTTTTTGCCTGGATCCCCCTGGGCTTTCAATATGGTGTTCCACGATCTGCCTGATTCTGCACAGAATTCAACCTGGCTTTGTTCATCCCCTGGTGAGTTGTATGGCCTAAGGTACAATGGTGTGTGCTGGAGAACCCTTTTCATGCTTTGGAGGATCAGTGGCAGAAAGAAGAATCCATTTTTCTGCAGAGTCCATCTATACACGTCTATTTGAGAAGGCTGAAGTCAGTTAGCCTCTACCTTACACATCTGGTCAAGACTTGGGAAAAGGAGCTTTATGAATTTAGTGCTGCACCGACACTGTTTAGTAAACACCAGGCCTGGCTTGCCATCCATGACTCTTCTGACTTCGCTTGTATGGATATAGTGCTCTCCAGCAATATTCTTGCTAAGGTAGGGGTTCAGCAGTAAAGAATCTGCGTATAATGCAGGACTTGCAGGTTCGATCCCTGGGTCAGGAAGATGCCCTGGAGGAGGGCGTGGTAACCCGCTTCAGTATTCTTGCCTGAAGTGCAGAGCCTGGCAGGAATATCCTTATATATTTATATGTCATTGTAAGCTCCAAAGCTCTTATCTGTTGCTTTTAAGAAGTTTATAACAGAACACAGGAAAAAAAAAAGATTGATTTGAAATCGCATCATGTGGTCAGTATAAAGCTCTGAGCTTCAGAGGTTGGAGTCCTAGAGGGTTCAAGACATACAGGGTTGCCACATGCTAAAGAATTACAAGGACATGGCTGGACCTAAGTTAGCATTCTCCCTCAGCCTCTACTAAAGACAGTCAGGAATAGAAGATGAAAAGGAAGAGACTGAGTGGAAGCCTCTAGGTTTAAGGGGGTTGTGCACCCCTGGAAAGAGTCCTCAGCTCCATGCCCTCCCACCTCGCAGCCTCAGGAGGGCTGGACAAGCCATCATGATCAGAGCTGTGTCGGGAGAAGCCCTGAGGCGGGACCAAGAGACCATGCTGTGCTCACCTCCACATCTCCACTCCTAAGAGACAGTACCACGTTCCTGGGTATGGATTCCTGGGCAGGCAGGAGTCACAGGGAAATGTCAAAGGCTCAGCGCAAAGGGACCTTGCAAACAACTCCAGTGCTCTCACCTTCATAGAGCCTTCTGTAACTTAAGTCTCAACTACACTGATGTGTAGGAAGGAGGGACTCTAAAAGGACTGGTTAAACTTTTACACATAATGAATGTATGAATGGAGGTGCAAAAACAAAATGACAGAAAACAATCAAAAGTGGTATTTTTTGCACTACTGGTTTTGTGGCCCTGAGTTGTATTTTCTGTAACTTAGCTGTAGGAGAGGGTGTGGTGATGACCGCTCTCAGAAGTAGCCTTACCATGTGTCACTTATCTTCCTTCAAATTTATCCAGTGTCATAACTGACATATTTGATGAAAGATGTCCACTGAAATCAAGCTACCCTTTCGTTCTAAAATTCCTTTAGAAAGACAAAATTTCATATCTAATTGAATTAATAGTAAAGCCACAGGATCAGCATGGACTTTCATATGATTTAATGCTCTGCTAAAGTCTTTTTGTCACATAGTACATACAGGGACCCAAAGTCATACCTATAATCATCTTTTATGAATGTGGGATTTTTATTCAATACTTCTATTTCAAAAATATTTAAAATATGTTTTCCAAGGACAATGATGACTTCATATGTGACATTCAGGTAATTCTAATTTGGGTAATACTATAGTGATTACCATTTCATCTAGCTAAATTTTATTAGTAAATTCACCCAAAGAGTTGCTATAAAATGCTGTACTATATCCACAAAGCCATTCTGAGATGATTCTGAGACATTTAATGCATATTTAATATTCATTTTAAAATGAATGACAGCATATAAAAATTCTAGTAATCTGGTTCATACTTCCAGTTTCCACACAGACAGAAACCAATCACTGTGGAGGGAGGTAGGGGAAGACTTAGGGGTGATGGTAGCAAGAGAGATATCAAACAAGATGTTGATGTTCAGAGAAGAGGAAGAGAATCAAAAATTTAACAAAGAACCATATTAACACACAATCCAATCCAAAATGGAAGCTCTATGCAGATTAAATCACAATTAATCCACATCGAACCTTAGTTTAACAAAGCAAAAGGGAATAAAAATACATTTTACTTTACTTCTCATCAAAATAGCTTCAAAAAGTCTTAGAGCAACAAAGAGTAAGTCTATAGCATTTTGAAGTGGATTCCTTAATCATGCTGAATAAATGAGGAATCACAATATAATATCTACATAACAATTAAAGGTCAATTCAGAATGGAATAATAAAATGACAGGGAAAACTAATTAGTAGAGGGAAATCCTTCCTCTCCCCATGCCCATATATTCTCAGAGAATTTAACTTACTTTAGCGTAACTCCTTTGTCCTGATAGCTAACAAAGTATACAGGCTCTCCTGGGTCCCAGGCAAAAGCAAAAGACTTGAGAAACGCTTGCTTTACTCTAACAGCACTTTTTTTAACACATGGAAAGGAAATTTTATTTTATTAATTTTTATTTTATATTGGAATAGGCTTCCCTGGTGGTTCAGACAGCAAAGAACCTGCCAACAATTCAGGAGGCCTGGGTTTGATTCCTGGACTGGGAAGATCCCCTGGAGAAGGGAATGGTTACCCACTCCAATGTTCTTTTCTTTTTTTTTTTAATTGGAGGCTAATTTCTTTACAACATTGTAGTGGTTTTTGCCATACACTGACATGAATCAGCCATGGGTGTACATGTGACCCCCATCCTGAACCCCCCTCCCCCCTCCCTCCCCATCCCATCCCTCAGGGTTGCCCCAGTGCACCAACTTTGAGTGCCTTGTCTCATGCATCAAACTTGGACTGGCGATCTATTTCACATACGGTAATACACACGCTTCAATGCTATTCTCTCAAATCACCCCACCCTCGCCTTCTCCCCCAGACAAAAGACTGTTCTTCATATCTGTGCTTCTTTTGCTGTCTTGCATATAGGGTCATTGTTACCATCTTTCTAAATTCCATATATATGCATTAGTATACTGTATTGGTGTTTTTCTTTCTGGCTTACTTCACTCTGTACAGTAGGCTTCAGTTTCATCCATCTCGTTAGAACTGATTCAAATGCATTCTTTTTAATGGCTGAGTAATATTCCATTGTGTATATGCACAACAACTTTCTTATCCATTCGTCTGCCGATAGACATTGAGGTTGAGTCCATGTCCTGGCGATTATAAACAGTGCTGCGATGAACATTGGGGTACACGTGTCTCTTTCAATTCTGGTTTCCTCAGTGTGTATGCCCGATAGTAGGATTGCTGGGTCATATGGCAGTTCTATTTCCAGCTTTTTAAGGCATCTCCGCACTGTTCTCCATAGTGGCTGCACTAGTTTTCATTCCCACCAGCAGTGTAAGAGGGTTCCCTTTTCTCTGCATCCTCTCCAGCATTTATTGTTTGTAGACTTTTGGATAGCAGCCATTCTGACCAGCCGGCATGAGATGGCACCTCATTGTGGTTTTGATTTGCATTTCTCTGATAATGAGTGATGTTGAGCATCTTTTCATGTGTTTGTTAGCCATCTGTATCTTTTCTTTGGAGAAATGTCTGTTTAGCTCTTAGGCCCATTTTTTGATTGGGTCGTTTATTTTTATGGTATTGAGCTGCATGAGATGCTTGTGTATTTTTGAGATTAATTCTTTGTCAGTTGCTTCATTTGCTATTATTCTCTCCCATTCTGAAGGCTGTCTTTTCACCTTGTTTATAGTTTCCTTCGTTGTGCAAAAGTTTTTAAGTTTAATTAGGCTCCATTTGTTTATTTTTGGTTTTATTTCCATTATTCTGGGAGGTGGGTCATAAAGGATCCTGTGGTGATTTATGTCAGCGAGTGTTTTGCCTATGTTTTCCTCTAGGAGTGTTATAGTTTCTGATCTTACATTTAGATCTTAAACCCATTTTCACTAACAGCATTTCTGAATAGGGTTTTGCCACCTCCCACTCCCAATAGAGTGGCCTTTACTTAAACTATTAATTTTGACAAGTGAGGTGTAAACACAGCTTAAGGATACTGGCCTCCCAAAACGTGGACATTTACCAAAGTATACTCTTTGGCCCCTGATATACGTCCACAGTAAAAATTGGTTGATTAGTGACTTAGATTGAAACTGAATTTGCCTATTTTGTGACTTGAAAGTGTGTGTGTGGGCTAAGTTGCTTCAGTCATGTCCGACTGAATTCCAGACACGGAATTGGAATACATTTCAATTGTATTCCAATTGAAATTGGCATACATTAGATTTTTGCCACAAAACAAAACAAAAAATATGTCACCAATTTATTCTTCCTCTGTCATCTCAAAAGAAGAACAAATCTCTGAAAGTCAAATTATCCCTTCATGGGATGATGGATTTCTAAATGCTGAGTTCCTTCTTTTCAACAAAGAGATAATTCTGATGAATCAGTATTTACAAAGTGACATTTGGCAGGACGATAATGTTAGTTAGACAAATGTCTGTGTGAGCCTTAAAATACGACACAGTGATAATTTTTATGGATTGCCACAGGCAAGCACATTCAGATTTTCAGGACCTTCTGACTTTAAATAATGGGTTTAGAAGCAAAGACCTTGGGGATGCTACTAACCACATAGGGATATGGTGCATCAGGATAAATGGTACAAAAGTTGAGGCAGGAGGTGTTCAGTAAGTCCAAAGTCCAAAAATGCTTGGGAAGACTCTACAGTGAGTGTGTACTTGTGTGTGTGTGTGTTAGTCACTCAGTCTTGTCTGACTCTTTGCTACCCAATGGACTGTAACCCTCCAGGCTTCTCGGTCCATGGAATTCTCCAGGCAAGAATACTGGAGTGGGTTACCATTCCCATCTCCAGGGGATCTTCCTGACCCAGGGATTGAACCCGAGTCTCCTTCATTGAAGGTAGATTCTTTACCATCTGAGTCACCAGGGAAGTCCTTCTGGTGCTGAAATTACATAATCTTTGAGCCTCATTCCTTCATTCCATTTATAACAAGTTTAATATTGCCTGCCTACAAAATTTTCAATGCCTCTGTACATTGCTATGCAATGTGCACTCCAGTGAGAATCTCCTGTGTATACATACATGCTTATTCAAATCCTTGACTTTATTTTCCTGTTAGATTTGATATGCATGCTGATTTTCCATAGGACTGACATAAGGCAATAGGATCTTCATGACCCGCCACCCCAACATCCCAGGTAACTGCTTTCAGCCCAGAACAGCAGACATTTGCCATTACTGAGTTATTACTATGTAATGATATCATTTTAGATCCCCTGTTTGAGTGATCAAATTTAATCCCCACAATAACTTTGGATGTAAACTTTTCTTATTCCCATTTCAAAGATGAGGAAAGGCTTTGAGAGGTTAATATTTTCCAATCTCCCACAGGGATATGAAGATACAGCCCTAGAACACAGTCCTAGCCTCTTTCATGACAGTTTCACAATCATTTTGGTAGAGTGACTTTTTTGATGTCAAGATGGCCTCAATCTCTTCTGCAGACACATCACTTTATCTATGTTTTTCCCTACTTCCTTTGACCTTGGTATCTCCACAAAAACATACGATTCCCAAAAAGGTCATACCCTGGCTTGGTCTCTGTGTCAGCAACATACTGGCGAGCATTAAGGGTGAAACTTACACAGTGGGGCGGGGGTGGCAGAGTATACATTTAACCTGAAAAAAATATCACATCTGATCTTTCTTTTCATATGTGACACATAATCTATAACGACCAATCTAAAATGACTCACTCTATTATGTGTGTGGCTGCCACTACATGCATGAGGAGATGGAACTTTTCCACGAAGTAGCGTGAATGGCATTAGTACCTGTCAGGTAGAGTTTGTGTTTTCTGTGACAGCTTAAAACACCAACAAATCTTCTCAAGGACATGACCCCTTGGGGAGGGGCAGTCAAGACAACCAACAAGCAGGATGGGTCCCTGGCGAGTCTTAATTTATATCAGTGACAATTAGGTAACCTCCAGGGAAGGTGGCATGAAGAATGTCCAGGTCTCAAGGTTGAGAGATCTTGGAACTGGGTATCAGGGAAAGTTGGGATTTGTTAAAATACTGAGGAATGTGGTAGCTTTCCTTGTTTGAAGGTGACTTTAAGTGCATACGAAAAATTTACAGGAATAAGAATTACATGGCTGTTCACATAAGTTCCTATAAGAATCTACGCACAAGTAACCCCACGTTAAATTATAAAGCATACACAGTTTTTTTAATGATAATTTTTTGTTTAACAATTATTCTTTTAGTGACTTTGTACCATCTTGGGTTTTTTAGAGCTCACTGTTTTCCCCTGATCTCAGGGACTTGCTCTTTCCAAATAGTTATGGATCCCACACCTCATCTTTAAGACTCATCTGACCAGATAACTTATACAACGATCTTGAATGATTCAAGACTACTCAGAGCTAATAGATAATAAGTAGCTCATGATGGCTAAAGAGGCTATATATTCCAGGGGAAAAAAAAAAAAGGCATGCATGCTAGTTTGTGTCCGAATACTAGGAATGAGTATTTCAAGACTTTCTTCTCCTTCAGCAGAGACCAGTCACAGAGAGATATGTGAAGTGGGCTGTTTTCTGCAGTCCTCAGATCAAGACAGCTACTAACTACACTCTCTGTGCTGCCAGATGATTCAGCCTGCCTCCACCTCTGGTTGCTTCTTCCTCACGTGCCCATTCTCTCGACGCTTCAAAATCTAATACCAACACAAGTTCTCCCTCAAATCACTCCATATTCTTAAGTGCACCAATGGCTTCCTTCTCCCATCCACTCTTTTATTTCATTAAAACAATTTCTCAGTGCAAGAAACCTCATTAATACAATTAATTATGTCATTTCTCTCCATGTTTTCTTTCCCTGTGATCTAGCAAATCTCAGTCTGTCCTTTCCCCCATTTTTCCACTTCCAAGTTCCAAAGTGTCAGGATTTTTGAAACAGTATTTTGGGGATACTTTCAAAGAAAATACAAGTTTAGCTGAATTTGGACAAAGAAAGTACAAGAAATAATAACACACACAGACCACCCACGTTCTTATAGCCAATAATGGGAAGAACAAAAGACATACTGATCATGGTAACATCTACCTTCACGCAGGATGGCACCTTCTACTGCAAGGGAAGTGGTAAGTAAGAAAAGAGAAGATATTTACATAATTTGGGGTCACAGGTAATTTAGCAGATGTGATCATAGTTTCTTCACATGGAGGAAGCATGATATGAAAACACAAACACTGCTGTTTCTATTTCTGAAGGCAGTGGTTTGGATAATGAGCTTGCAAGTTTTTATGAACTTAAATTCTCAATAATCAGCACTAAAATATGACTACAGACAAAACAGTCTACACAGACTGGAGATGGGCCTGAGAATGATCCTAATGGCCATCAGAGCGTTCAGTTCCCCTTTCAGACTCTACAAAACATCAAATGTCAGAAAGAGCCAGAAAACTGTCATCAATCATTTCGATACTTCTAGCACATTTGGATGTCCCCTGTCATAGAGACAAATTATCCACATGTCAAACTAATTTTTCGGTTTCCACTTGAAAGCTTTGTGTCACCTAGGTCCAGTCAACATTGAATTAATTTTTCTTTTTCCCCAACCCCCCGCAACGCTATAAGGATCCTATTACTGACAATACTGTTGTTATACACTATAGTCTAGAGAATGCGGTTAATTTGATATTCTAGTTAACTGAGTCACACATCCAGCTGTGTATTATACAGATTTTACAAATCATTATTGTAACTCATGTCTCTGTTTATATCTTATTTCCCCTTCTTCACATGCATCCGTACACACACACACACAAAAAAAACAACTTCCTTGAGGTAAAGGTCTAAATTTCAGCATCCTCACACAATTCATGGTATTTTAGTACTGTGCTCAATATACATTACTCTTCATTAATAGATGTTTGCTGAACAGGCGAATCTATAATATCTGGATGGCCAATATTTGAAGACCTACATTGCAGAGAAAAAATACTCATGAATGTATACAATATGAATTTCTTTTTCTTGATCATACTAAAGATATTTCAGGGTTTGTGCTACCTCAAGGTCATCATTGCAAACGCTGAAGCTCACTTAAGCACAAAATTGGTGAATGTTATTTAATAGAGGGCTAGGTGGTAAGATGGCAGGACACGCTACTTGTGTAAGATCTCCCACAATTTCCAGTATCTGAAGGATAAGGACCCAAATCCACACATGTCCCATCACAGCTTATTCCTTTGTCCATATCTTTATACATCCAGCCTGGACTCACACATTTGTCCTATTCTCTTGAGAGCATGTTTTTCTGCTTTCCAAGTCCTCTGAGGTACTATCATTTTTCCTGCTATGAGCGCTGTGCCATGCTCTTCCTCTCTCAGAAACTCTCCAGTCTGTTCTTCTCCGTTCCTAACCAGCCAGTGTCCACTCATCTTTTGCGAGAGCTTCGACCTTTAAGATGAGTAAAATTCCTTGATTATATGCCCATACACCCTCAGAATATTTATTACAGTTTATAATTATGTATTCATAGAGAGGTCACTGGAATAATGTAGATTTTCCCCCCTACTTTCTCTAGCAGCGTGAAAGCATGGTTTACTTATTTGGTTTATTCCCCATCGGATCAGGAGTGCCTGGCACAGTGATGAGTAGAAACGAGTCACTCAATACATATTTGTGAATGAATCCATGAATAAATATGTGATTCTGCTTTCTGATTATGGACTACACATAAATAAATGGTAAACACTTGTGTTTCTTATTTAGAATACTTATAAAAGGTTACATATGAGTCTTAGCATCTTAAAGCATATTTTAAATAGCAGGTAACTCAATTTGGACATTATGAAAATCCACTGAAATCCTTATTAATCTGATCCAAACGTATACTTTGTTTCCTTCATCAAATATGTTGTTTTAGCATTTTTAGTCATGTCTCTGCCGACCGTTCATTCTGATGCTGATATGGACTTGGTAAGAAATTTAAGCCTCTGTGAAAATGACTTTATACTCTTGGCTACAACATGAACTAATATTTATCAGCAAGAGCATTCAAGGCAACATGACCCCTTTTGAATTCAAAGAATCAATGAAAATGTCAATTATCGCTAGATGGACAGGCAGAAAAGAATACATTCTTATCTGTAGTGTTTTGTCCTGCAAGACTTATGCTCCTGTTCCATTTTCTGAACCATCTAGTAAAATTCAATTTACTTTTTCAATTTGTCTCCAGCCAAGCTTCCTTCTGTCAGCTCTACAGAAATTTCAATGCTGGCCATGTAGAGTAACAGGAGAAGGACAATGAGAATGAGATTACCTGTGCATTTGCGATCTGTGTCTTCTTTCTTTGACCCACTAATCGTCAACTTGCAGTTGAAGTTTTCCTCCCAGTATTCGGCAAACCATACGTTTCTTCGGTTGTTTTCAAGTGTGCGAGATGTAAAATAGGCATCAAACCCTAAACAGAGTTAAAAGAAAAGGTCATTGCATGCAGGGCACTGCTGGAACATTTGGAAATAAAAATACTAGTAATAGTTTTTCTTTGTTTTAGTGGACTGGATGCTTGCTCTTTGTGTCAATCAAAAAAAAAAAAAAAGAATAAGAAAAAGATAAAAAATTCTAATGCCAACACACATGGGTAAATCTTTACTTCATTCTGCCAGGTAGATGCGTGGCCGACAAATCACATTTCACAGTGAAATCTGAGTTACAGATCTTAGCAATAATATGATGACCACAGCATCTCCTGTGTCTCCTGGGAACAAGACCATGGACAAAGCATCTTCATCATCACCGAGATAATAAGTGATCATTTCTGTACTTACTATGGACGAGACTCTGCTTGACATAGGTTCTTTCCTTCATTCATTGAGAAATGAAAGTCGTTCTTTCTTAACAACCTATGTGGCAGCTGCTACCACTTTCATTACATCAGTGAAAAAACAGAGACTTAGAAGAAATAAGAGTTTCCCTGGTGGCTCAGATGGTAAAGAATCCACCTGTAATACAGAAGACTAGGAATTTGATCCCTAGGTTGGTAAGATCTCCTGGAGAAGGGAACAGGAACCCACTCCAGTATTCTTGCCTGGAGAATCCCATGGACAGAGGAGCCTGGCAGGCTATAGTGCATGGAGTCACAAAGAGTCAAATGTGACTTAACAACTTAATATATTCGTATCAGAAGAAACAGCACCATGCCTAAGGTCAATCATTATGCCATATTCTGCATCCCTAATCATGTGAGTTATGACCTGTGATTATCATTCTAAGAACCTTCCTGCATTTAGTAAGGATCCATTATGGAACTGACTTTCCAGTTAAAAAGTAAGTTTATGTAGAGATCATAGGTAAACTGACCCCAACATAAATGTACAGCTGTTTATGAAGAGCATTAGATGAACAGACTTGAGAGTATAAGTCCCTAGGAAATCTTTAGCTACCCCTTTAGTATGGTTCAGCCTTAAATGGTCCAATGGTCCTTCAAGAATCAGACTGGACTCAGGATCAGAAGAGCGGGCATTGAATCCCAACTCCACAAATCTCAGTAAGTCATGGAGACATGAACAAGTACAGGCTGGAGTGGTCTTATTTCCCTTTCATTTATCTGAAATATGAAAACCGCACTACCTGTTTTCCTCACATAATCTATTTTCAAGTCATAGCAAGACTTTGGAAACTCACTGATTTTAAGATCAAGAACCACAGAAGGTGGATTTATTTTCACGTTAATTAAATCATTCAAAGTTAAACTTATTTAAAGCCCTAAGGGGGGTGGGGTGCTCCCAACTAAATCTCACAAGAGGAGCACATTGATTTAATTTTATCCACCACTATCTTCCTGGCTCAATACACAGTAACCCTACTAAAGTGGAAAACTTGAAATAAGTAAGTGAGACAAAGAAACAGCAAAGAAAAAAGGAGATTGCATAATATTTTAGGGAAAATAAGAAGAATAGTCTACATCTCTTATTTTCTAGGGTGTTGTCAGAACAGGATCCTTGACCCAATATCTACAGGATCCTTGACCCAATATCTAGTCTTTCTACGCTCCTGACTTCATTGATTTGAGGTAATCAAGCTAGAGCATCTGATCTCACCCTGATCTCAGTACTGACAGACTCATGAGTCTGCTGGAAGTTCCCTCCTGCCTCACTGTTCTCCCAAAACCCTGAGACCAAATGACTGTTCATTGAAATGACAATTCTAACATAAAAGGAATCTTTGTGGAAAAGACAGGTCAGTCCCCCAAAGTTTCCAGGAATACTACACATACATCCTTGGTCATGTAAATACACACATCTACTCACACAGGTGACTCACCTTTCATTTCTCTTTCCATCTTAGCCCCTCCACCTGAGAAGGGGAGCAACAGTGGCACTGGTGGCCCCGACAGACCACACTTCCTAAGCTCCACACCCTATGGCGCCCCCTTTGATGTAGGTGGCTTCTTTGTTCATGGGCCATTGGCATGTGTGATGCAAATAGTCTGCAAAACCCTTTACTCACTGCACCCCTTCCTTGTGAGAGTCTCCCCCTGGAACCCAGCTACCAGGCTCTAACAGGAATTCCTGGGGGACAGGAAACCATGTGCAAAGAGAGGAGCCCAGCCAGACCCCAACCCTCTCAGCCAAGGCTCTCTGGACTTTGCACCCCTGCTGCTAACTGCAGCAGAACCACTGGCCTGCGGCCAGCCCTGGCTGCAGAACTGGGGTGACTCGTCTTCTCAATCACTGATAGTGGAGGTGGTTTATTTCTGCAGCCACAGACAAAGTGAAACTCTCCTGCCTTGGCACAGCATTCTGAGCCCTGAACAACACACCCTTAAGGAAGACACAGTCTCAAAAGAACACAGATAGAAATAAACTCTCTGGCCACATGCCACAGGTCTGAGCCTCAAACCAGATTCAGAAGAGCAACTTCTAACACGGCTCAAATCAATGCATTCATACCTACATTCCCCAGCTCAGCAGAAAATATCTTCAGAGGAATCCTCATCACTGAAAAAGTCCATCACTTCAAAACACCTCTCTCTTCAGCCTGTTATCTGCTGGAAATGCAAAGACATGCTGGGTCAGGAAGGACCAGGGGGCAGCTAGCGAACACGCTGGCGAGCCTGAGAAAGCAGCAGGTCCCTCGCTTTAGAACCAAGGATTCCCAAGAGGCCTGCGCTCTACCAGGAAGTGGACGGGTAGCAGGCTTCCCTCGTTGCAACCGCCATCCTTTCCTCACACACCAAGCTCACTCTCAGCTTCCTTCTCACAGCAGGGACTCACCAGTAGGCTGAATTTGGCTGTCATGTCCCCCAGGAATGAGTGACCAACTTTGCTGGGCATTTCAAAAGATGCGGAGTTTCTGGGTGAAACCAGAGAGGCTGCAATTAACAAGCCCCAGGCGCCGGGCATGAAGCTCGGGTTTTGAGAAGCAGGGCTTCTCCAATCCTAGGTTTTTAGCGAGCACCAGGTGTTGCTCTTGTTGCCCGGACTGTGAGAAGCCAGGCTCGGGAGCAACTCCGGAGTCTCCACAGCTGGGATGCAAGCGGGTTCAGCCCAATTTGTTAACTCTCAGCGTTGTTATCTTCTCAACCTTGACTGTTTGCCCTGGTTCAGATGCCAGGGTCTTCATTTTGCAGTTGAGACTTCTGCTTCGCACCATTCCTTGCTCAGCATTGCCTGAGCCCTGCTTTGCTCCCATGGCCTGCAGATGGCTGGGGGGAGGTGGAGGGTGCTTGGGTGACCTATAAGTGAATTTTCCTAGTGTCTTTGCTCCATTGCTGCCTGGAGCTTCTTTGCAGCCTCAAAGACTGTATTCCTCACCCATGTCTCCAGTCAATGCCCTGGACTCCCCACCTCAGGAATTTTCATCCTGGTGCAATGTTTTAGTGACTCTAAGAAGCTAACCTGAAATAGCCTTGTGCCTTTGAAATGGAGCGGGACCCTACGGTTCCTGTCACCTCATGTCCTCTGCCTGCTTCTGTCTGTAGAAGAACTTTACCCAAAGAGTAAGTTTAATCAGAGAAGTGAGAATATGCAGAAGGAAAGGAAAACAGTCAAGCAGGACAAAATAATACTAGTTTAGTCATTAAACAAAGTCAAGAGCCTTCAGTTCCTCCTTAAGGGTTACGGATAATATTCTGAGCCATGTCCTATGAGCTGTCTTGTAGATATTGAAACCCCCACCATGTGAAAGAAGTTATTTACATGATGACCAGAGTATAGTCATGACATATGCTGCCACAATTCTGAGAACTGGTCTCAACAAAACAGGATCAAACTGACCCTGGAACTAAAAATTAACTGTACTCAAAACAATTGTGATGACACTATCAGACTGTGGCATGATCAACTTGAAGACAACTGTCAGAGCTGACTGTTGGTTTTACGTGCAGCCCCTCCTCTGCCTGTGCACCCCTGAAACTCCCCTTTAAAAGCTCTTGCCCACTGATTGTCAGTGGAGGAGCTGACCTTTGGACACAAGTCTGCCCTTGGCGCTGGTTTCTGGCCTCTGAAATAAAGCAAACTTTTCTTTCCACCAGTTGGGCCTCTTTATTGGCTTTTGAGTGGCAAGCAGCCAGACCCCAATTTTGGTCACATGTTAATTACCTCTTCTGAAGGCCCATCGCCTTCAAGGAAAACTCAGAGCCCTTAGCCAGGTACCAACAGAGCATAAACTGGCCTTTGGATGGTTTTCTAGAGACTGGAACTGCTAACCCGTAGGAGACCTGCTATGGGTCTGTGGGTCTTTACAATCCACTCTGTAAAGTACTCAGCACTGTGCCTGTATCAGTAAAATATGAACTGTTGGTTCTTCACTAAATATACTCATCCATTAAACATTGATGGAGCAACTACCCTATGACAGGCACTCTTCTCTGTACTCACAAACCTTGGGATTAAAACATACATGGCCCTTCATGAGATTAAGAGCCAGTCTGATGGAGAAGATAGACTTAACAAGCATCGTTTAAATAAATACAAAATTACAACTATGATGGCTTCTATGAAAGAAGGGTACATGATGTTTTGGGAGCACAGAGATAGAACTGTGTTAGGGAGTTAGAGAGGGCTTCCAGGAAAGAGTAGATACGTAGGTAGAAAAAATAATGCAAAACCGGGGAGCAGATAAGAGCAGAGATAGGCCATTCATTCACATGGAATAGCTATGCCTTAGGAATATCCCCTTCATGGATCACTGCCTTGTCATGGCGAAGGCTTGTGTAACTCAATGACGTTATGAGTCATGCTGTGTAGGTCCACCCAAGACAGACGGGTCATAGTGGAGAGTTCTGACAAAACATGATTAACTGGAGGAGGGAATGGTAAACCACTCCAGTATACTAAACATGAGAACTCAATGAACTGTATAAAAAGGTAAAAAGATCTAACACCGAAAGATGAGCCCCCTAGATTGGAAGGTGTCCAATAAGCTACTGAAAAGAGTGGAGGTTACAAATAGCCCCAAAATGAAGTGGCTGGGCTAAAGTGGAAACAATGTTCAGTGGTGGATGCGTCTGGTGATGAAAGTAAAATCCCATGCTGTAAAGAACAATATTGCATGGGAACCTGGAAGGCCAGGTCCATGAATCAAGGTAAATTCGGTGTGGTCAAGCAGGAGATGGCAAAAGTAAATAATTGACATCTTAGGAATCAGTGAACTAAAATGGATGGAAATGAGTGAATTTAATTCATTATATCTACTACTGTGGGCAAGAACCCCATAGAAGAAATGGAGTAGCCCTCATAATCAAAAAAAGCATCTGAAATGCAGCACTTGGGTGCAATCTTAAAAAATGACAGAATGATCTCAGTTCATTTCCAAAGCAAACCATTCAATATCACAGTAATTCAAGTCTATGGCCCAACCACCAATGCCAAAGAAGCTGAAGATGATGAGTTCTATGAAGACCTAGAAGACTTCCTAGAACTAGCATCAAAAAACTATGTTCTATTCATCATAGGAGACTGGAATGCAGAGGTAGGAAGTCAAGATACCTGGGGTAACAGGCAAGTTTGGTCCTGGAGTACAAAATGAAGCAGGGTAAAGGCTAACAGATTTCTGCCAAGAGAATGCCTGGGTCATAGCAAACACCCTCTCCCAACAACCCAAGAGACAACTTTACACACGGATATCACTAAATGGTCAATACTGAAATCTGATTGATTACATTCTTTGTTGCTGATGATGTAGCAACACAGTCAGTAAAAACAATACCTGAGGTTGACTGTGGATCAGATCATCAGCCTCATAGCAAGATTCAGGCTTAAACTAAAGAAATTGGGGAAGATCACTAAACCAGTCAAGTACGACTTAAATCAATTCCCTATGAATATACAGTGGAGGCGACAAACAGATTCAAGGGGTTAGATCTAGTAAACAGAGTGCCTGAAGAAGTATAGACAGAGGTCCATAATACTGCACAGGGAGCAGCAAACAAAACCATCCCAAAGAAAAAGAAAAGCAAGAAGACCAAGTGGTTGTCTGGGGAGGGTTTACAAATAGCTGAGGAAAGAAGAGAAGCAAAATGCAAAGATGAAAGGGGAAGGTACACCCAACTAAATGCAGAGATCCAGAGAAAAGCAAGGAAATACAAGAAGGCCTTCTTCAATGAACAATGCAAAGAAATAGAGGAAAACAACAGAAAGAGTAAGACTAGAGATCTCTTCAAGAAAATTGGAAATATCAAAGGAATATTTTATCCAAAGACTGGCACAATAAAGGACAGAAACAGTAAAGACCTAAATGAAGCAGAAGAGATCAAGAAGAGATGAAAAGAATACACAGAACAACTGTCTAAAAAAAGATCTTAATGACCTGGATAACCACAATGATGTAGTCTCTCACTTAGAGCCAGACATTCTGGAGTGTGAAGTCAAGTGGGCCTTAGAAAGCACTGCTGCCAATAAAGCTAGTGGAAGTGATGGGATGCTAAGACATGATACTATTAAAGTGATTCACTGAATATGTCAGCATATTTTGAAAACCCAGAAGTGACCACAGGACTGGAAAAGGTCAATCCCCATCCCAATTTTCAAGAAGGGCAAAAGCTTCTGCACAGCAAAGGAAACTATAAGTAAGGTGAAAAGACAGCCTTCAGAATGGGAGAAAATAATAGCAAATGAAGCAACTGATAAAGGATTAATCTCCAAATTATACAAGCAGCTCCTGCAGCTCAATTCCAGAAAAATAAATGACCCAATCAAAAAATGGGCCAAAGAACTAAACAGACATTTCTCCAAAGAAGACATAAAGATGGCTAACAAACACATGAAAAAATGCTCAACATCCCTCATAATCAGAGAGATGCAAATCAAAACCACAATGAGATACCATTTCACACCAGTCAGAATGGCTGCTATCCAAAAGTCTACATGCAATAAATGCTGGAGAGGATGTGGAGAGAAAGGAACCCTCTTACACTGTTGGTGGGAATGCAAACTAGTACAGCCACTATGGAGAACAGTATGGAGATTCCTCAAAAAATTGGAAATAGAACTGCCATATGATCCAGCAATCGCACTCCTGGGCATACACACCGAGGAAACCAGAATTGAAAGAGACACATGTACTCCAATGTTCATCACAGCACTGTTTATAATAGCCAGGACATGGAAGCAACCTAGATGTCCATCTGCAGACGAATGGATAAGAAAGCTTTGGTACATATACACAATGGAGTATTATTCAGCCATTAAAAAGAATACATTTGAATCAGTTGTAATGAGGTGGATGAAACTGGAGCCTATTATACAGAGTGAAGTAAGCCAGAAAGAAAAACACCAATACAGTATACTAACACATATATATGGAATTTAGAAAGATGCAAATGATAACCGTGTATACGAGACAGCAAAAGAGACACAGATGTATAGAACAGTCTTTGGGACTCTATGGGAGAGGGTGAGGGTGGGATGATTTGGGAGAATGGCACTGAAACACGTATGTTGTCATATGTGAAACGAATCACTAGTTCAGGGTCAATGCATGTTATAGGATGCTCGGGGCTGGCATGCGGGGATGACCCAGAGGGAGGATAGAGGGAGGAGGGAGGTGGGAGGGGGGTTCAGGAGGGGGAACTTATGTAAACCCGGGGCAAATTCATATCAATGTATGGCAAAACCAACCAATATAATATTGTAAAATAATTTGCCTCCAATAAAAAATAAATTAATTACCTAAAAAAAAAAAAAAGAAGGGCAATACTAAAGAATGTTCAAACCACCAGACTATTTCACTCATCTCCCACGCTAATAAAGTTATGCTCAAAATCCAGCAAGCTAGGCTTCAGCATTACATAAACTGAGATTTTCCAGATGTTCAAGCTGGGTTTAGAAAAGGCAGAGGAACCCGAAATCAAATTGCCAATGTTTGCTGGGTCACAGAGAAAGAGAGGGAATTCCAGAAAAATATCTACCTCTGTTTCATTGACTACGCTAAACCCTTTGACTGTGTGAATCATAATAAACTGGGGAAAATTCTTAGAGAGACATGAATATCAGACCATATTACCCGTCTATTGAGAAACCTGTATGCATGTCAAGAAGCAACAGTTAGAATCTTGTCTGGAAAAACTGACTGGTTCAGGACTGAGAAAGGAGTACATCAAGGCTGTTTATCGTGACCTTGCTTATTTAATTTATACACAGAGCACATCCCACGAAATGCTTGGCTGAATGAATTACAAGCTGGAATCAAGATCACCAGGAGAAATATCAACAACCTCAGATATGCATATGATACCACTCTAATGGCAGAAAGTGAAGAAGAACTATTGAGTCTCTTGATGAGGGTGAAGGAGGAGAGTAAAAAAGTCAGCTTAAAATGCAATATTAAAAAATACATATAAAAAAGAAAAACTAAAATCATGGCATTTTGTCCCATCACTTCAAGGCAAGTAGTAGGGGAAAAGGTGAAAGCAGAGACATATTTCCTCTTCTTGGGCTCTAAAATCACTACAGATGGTAACTGTAGCCATGAAATTAGAAGATCATTGCTTCTTGGCAGGAAAGAATACAGTGTGCTAAAAAGAAAAGACATCACTTTGCTGACAAAAGCTCCATATAGTTAAGGCTTTGGTCTCTCCAGTAGTCATGTACAGATGTGAGAGCTGGATCATAAAGAAGGCAAAGCATTGAAGAATTTATGCTTTTGAGCTGCAGTGCTGGAGAAGACTCTTGAGGGTCCCCTGGACAGCAAGGAGATCCAACCAGTCCATCTTAGAAATCAACTATGAATACTCTTTGGAAGGACTGATGCTGAAGCTCCAATACTTTGGCCACCTGATGCGAAGAAAACTTGACTCATTGGAAAAGACCCTGATGCTGGGAAAGACTGAAGGCAGAAGAAGAGGGTGACAGAAGATGAGATGGTTGGATGGCATCACAGATTCAATGGATATGAACTTGGGAAAACTCCAGGAGATGGTGAGGGACAGGAAAGCCTGGCGTATTGCAGTCCATGGGGTTACAAAGAGTCGGACACAACTTGGTGGCTAAACAACAATAGGAATATCAGAGTCACTCTCACATTACACAGCATCCCAGGACAGCTGGCCTCAAAATCAACACACATAAATGGACCATCTTCTATGTATATGCTATCTAGTATTGCTACTAAATTCTAATAAACCAAGGCATAAATGTTTATCTAATGAATAAATACATGACTAAGTCTCCAAAGTAGTTGTTAAAAATCCTGATGTCACACAGATTTATATTTGGTTATATAGAAAGTTGTACCAACAGTTATAATTAGAAAAACAATAAGCATTATATATATATATATTTTTTTTTTTCATAAAGTGTCACATAAATCCTACAAAGTAGGTACTAAATTTAGGTTATTTACACTTTAGAGATAGAAACTAAGGCTCATAAGAGAGCTTTTTGGGGTCTTTTCCTAAGAGAGGAATTTGGGGTCCAAGTCTGGCTAATCCCAGACCCTGGTGTTTCTTCTCATGTAGAGCAGTGAATCACTATTCATTATATGAATGATGAATTATAGGAATTATATGATTCACGATTCATATAATTGGGTGGGTCTCACAATCATCCTGATGCTGGGAAAGATTGAAGACAAAGAAGAAAGAGGCAGCAGTGGTTGAGATGTTTGGACAGCATCACCAACTCAACGGGCAAGAATATGAGCAAACTGTGGGAGATGGTTGGGCTTCCCAGGTGGTACAATGGGAAAACATTGACCTGCCACAACAGGAGACACAAGTTCCTTCCCTGGGTCAGGAAGATCCCCTGGAGGAGGAAATGACAACCCACTCCAATACTCTTGACTGGAGAAGCCCATGGACAGAAGAGACTGGCAGGCGACAGTTCATGGAGTAGCAAGAGTCTGACTTAGCAACTAAACAATAACAATAATAACTAGAGAGCTGATAACACAGAGGTCAGGCTCAATGAAGGTCAGATTTGGTCTTTATTTTTTTTTCCCCTCAAGTTTATCACAGTTCACTAAGTTCACTGCAGAATTCCATGGACAGAGGAGCCTGGCAGGCTACAGTCCATGGGGTCACAAAGAGTCAGACATGACTGAGTGACTAACCACTTTCACCCTTTCATTACAATTACTACAATCTCACAATTTTACCTACATTTCTGTTTATTTTTATCCTTTTGCCATTGTGGAAGTATAATTGATTTACGATGCTGTGCTGATTTCTGCTGTAGTGCAAAATGACTCAGCTCAGTCACTCAGTCATGTCCAACTATTTGCAATGCCATGGACTGTAGCACGCCATGCTTCGGTGTCCATCACCAACTCCTGGAGCTTACTCAAACTCATGTCCATCACGTCAGTGATGCCAACCAACCTCTGTCATCCTCTGTCATCCCTTTCTTCTCCCGCTTTCAATCTTTCCCAGCATCAGGGTCTTTTCCAATGAGTCAGTTCTTCATATCAGGTGGCCCAAAGTATTGGAGTTTCAGCTTTAGCATCAGTCCTTCCAATGAACATTCAGGACAGGACTGATGTCCTTTAGGATGGACTGGTTGGATCTCCTTGCAGTCCAAGGGACTCTCAAGAGTCTTCTCCAACACCACAGTTCAAAAGCATCAATTCTTTTGTGCTCAGCTTTCTTTATAGTCCAACTCTCACATCCATACATGACTACTGGAAAAACCATAGCCTTGATTAGATGGACCTTTGTTGGTAAAGTAATGTCTCTGCTTTTTAATAAGCTGTCTAGGTTGGTCATAGCTTTTCTTCCAAGGAGGAAGCATCTTTTAATGGCATGGCTGCAGTCACCATCTGCAGTGATTTTGGAGTCCAAGAAAATAAAGTCTGTCACTGTTTCCATTGTTCCCCCGTCAATTGCCATTAGGTGGTGGGACTGGATGCTATGATCTTAGTTTTTGGAGTGATGAGTTTTAAGCCAGCTTTTTCACTCTACTCTTTTAATTTCATCAAGAGGCTCTTTAGTTCTTCTTTGCTTTCTGCCATAAGGGTAGTGTCATCTACATATGTGAAGTTATTGATGTTTCTCCTGGCAATCTTGATTCCAGCTTGTGCTTCATCCAGCCTGGCATTCCGCATGATGTACTCTGCATATAAGTTAAATAAGCAGGGTGACAAGCCTTGGTCTACTCCTTTCCCATTTTTGGAAATGATTCTGTGGAACTTATATACACTTTTTATATTACTTTCCTTTTTTTAAAAAAAGAATAGACTACTTAAGTGTCGTCAGCATAGTCACCAAGGTACAACAGAGAGTCAGGAATTGAAGCAGAAATTAGAATAATTGTAATCTAATAATATATGCATATAGCTGTGTCTCTGTGTGAATAACAGTCAATTGATATTTTCTTCTCAGTTTCTGAAAGCTCAGAGGAAAAGTGATCTGGACAGATATCCCTTTATTATTAGTTAAATTACCTGAGTTTTAAAAGACTATGATTTCAGTTCACAGAAAACACAGTAAGAATTATATTCAGGAAGAAAGGTAACCTTTTACGTGGAGTTGATGAAATGTTTAATATTAAATTCTTCTTTTGTTAGACAGACAATTTTAATTTCAGAAATTAAATCTGCAGGTGATGCCAAAGCAAATATCCCATTGGGTACATGGTGAATAATACTCCTATAATCCTGGAAGTAAACTAAGATCAGCATAGACATAATGAGCAAGGTTTTAGCTGGTATTACAAAACTACCTTTATCTGATTCTTTGTTCTTTTAACAGGGGTGCTGCCCTTAAACTCCTGAAATTTGCAGTCAAGACGAGTGTGCAAATCAATAAACACATAATTCATCCCAGGCAGTATGTTTGGGAGGTGACCTTTCCAGCTGAGAAGGAAGAAAGCTCTCACAAATGTGTAGATGAAAGGAAAACTATCAGAGTGTCAAGAGGGGGTCAGAGGACACAGCTGCCAGCTCAGCCAGGGTGAAGCTGAGCTTGTCAGGTACTAATGGGGCTTCACGAGACATCAGAAAGTGACCAGCAGCCTTGATCGCCGCCTTATCCACACAGCTCATGAACTGCAGGCTAGAATATCCCTGTTAGTCTACTTGGCAGGGAGGACGCAAAGCTTCCTATGCAGGAACCTGTAAACAAGAGGTGCTTAGCTCTTCCTGGCCTGCCTCTGACTCAGGAAGGGCGTGGTCATGATTCAGAAACACCTTTCCTAGCACATCATAGGGGCACAGCACTAAGAGAAGAATGAATCGGCAAATAAAAAGAAGAGGAGAAAAGACAGATGGAGACAGACAGAGAGAGAGGAGAGGGAGGAGAGAAAGAAGGAGAAGTGAGCAGGTAGAAGCAAGGACAGGAAGTAGAGGATGGAGGGGGGCAGGGATGATGGAGACACTGACAAGGAAAAACAGCAGGGAACTCTCATCCTCTCCTTCTGAGAGCATCGATCAGAATGATATATTCTGAAAACAAGTATTTGTTTTATACCTTCTTCTATTTCTGTAACCCACTGTGCATTGCGCATAGGTGTGCAATCGCTCAGCACTGTCCTACTCTTTGCAACCCTGTGGACTGTGGCCCGCCAGCCTCCTCTGTCCATGGGATTCTCCAGACAAGAACGCTGCAGTGGGTAGCCATTCCCTTCCAGGGGATCTTCCCAACCCGGGGATCAAACCTGCGTCTCCTTTATCTCTTGCATTGGCAGGTGGATTCTTTACTTCTGAGCCACCAGGGGTTACATAATTCACTGTAGTATGTTAAACTATGGACCCTAAAAGATATGTCCACTTCTTAACCTCCTGAACTTGTGAGTATGACCTTATTGGGAAAGCATTTGGATAGTATCTACCTAACAAGAAGTTATCGGAGAAGGCAGTGGCACCCCACTCCAGTACTCTTGCCTGGAAAATCCCATGGACAGAGGAGCCTGGTGGGCTGCAGTCCATGGGGTCGCTAAGAGTCGGACACGACTGAGCGACTTCACTTTCAGTTTTCACTTTCATGCATTGGAGAAAGAAATGGCAACCCACTCCAGTGTTCTTGCCTGGAGAATCCCAGGGACGGGGGAGCCTGGTGGGCTGCCATCTATGGGGTCGCACAGAGTCGAACACGACTGAAGCGACTTAGCAGCAGCAGCAGCAGCAACAAGAAGTTATAGTACAAATGGCGTTAAGACTCTCGAGATGAGGTCATCCTGGATTATCTGTGTTGGCCCTGAAACCAATGACAAGTATCCTCAACAGAGACACACAAAGCAGACACCCACAGAGAGTAGGGCCATGGAGAAGACTGTGGGGCTGGAGCCAGAGACTGAAGTGATGTGGCCACAAGTCAAGGGATGCCTGGAGCCACCAGAAGCTGGAAAGGCAAGAAAAGATCATCTTCCAGAGCCTTCAGAGGAGGATCTGACCCTGTCAACACCTTAATTTTGGACACCTAGCCTCCAGAACTGTAATAGAATGAATTTATTTTATTTTAACCAACAAGTTTGTGGTCACTTGTTTTGGCAACCTCAGGAAAGGAATACAACCATTTGTTGCTTTTCAGTTACCCAGTCATGTCTGACTCTTCATGAACCTGTGAAATGCAGCATGGAAGGCCTCCCTGTCCCTCACCATCTCCCAGAGTTTGGCCAAGTTCGTGTCTTTTGCATCAGTGATGCCATCCAGCCGTCTCATTCTCTGACTCCCTCTTCTCCTTCTTTCGTAAATCTTTCCCAGCATCAGGGACTTTTCCAGTGAGTCAGCTGTTTGCATCAGATGACCAAAATACTGAAGCTTCAACTTCAGCATCAGCTCTTCCAGAGAGTATTCAGGGTTGATTTCCCTTAAGATTGACTGGTTTGATCTCCTTGATGTCCAAAGGACTCTCAGGAGTCTTCTCCAGCACCACAGTTTGAAGGCATCAATTCTTTGGTGTTCTGCCTTCTTTATGGTCCAGCTCTCATATGGTCATATATGGTCATATGTGACCACTAGAAAGATCATAGCCTTGACTATATGGGTCTTTGTCATCAGAATACAATCATAACAAGTCAAAAATCCAGCTTCTCTCTCATCTGAATGACATCATTTGTTTCCCAAATATGAAACACTGAGGGCTTGTGGAATATATTTAACTTGCAGACATGTCCTTTCTATTTTGCCTCAGAGTATTTTAAAAGCCAACTAGAGAGTCAGGAGAGTTATTTTTTAAGTCCAGATTTCAAGCTTTCCTTGTAAAGACAGTCTGGGAACATAGATCCCATTCCCACAGTGGCAGCTGTCTGCAAGTGGTGAAGAACATCTCTACCTTCAGGTGGCCTGAGCTCTTCAGCTCATAGTATCTATTCCCCCGTCACTGTCACCTCTGATGGTGTCTACCCGAGTTTCTTTTATCATCAGTAGGATGGGTGTGGTTTGGGAGACACTGAGCTTTCCACCATCAAGAAAAGCATCTCTTTCTAATATACATTGGCTGAAACTTCAGCAATATATAAACTCCACAGAAATTAGAAACATTATCTCAAGAATACATCCTTGAAAAAGCTACTGTAAAGTAAGGAAAGCTGGAAAAGCATCAGGATACAAAATTGAGAGATCATTTGTTTTCATAAACACAGATAATCATTAACAAGATGTGTCAAAGAGACAACCACCACTAAAATAGCTACAAAAAAATCTCCTATCCAAGAACAAGTGTATCTTTTCATTTAATTAGGTTGACTTTTGTCTTTCATTGGAATTTTAAAATTCCGCTTAGGTCTACTCCCTTGAAGGTAATTTTAAGTTTTCTGTGATCTTAATAGAAAAGATTAACATTTTCTTCTTCTAAAGCTAGATAAGCTGCTTTAAGCATTCATATGGAGAAAATAGAAAAACGAAGAGAACTTTGCAAAAGAAGAGCAAATGTGCATGAGAGTTTGGGGATGCTGATGAATGGAGGTGAGGTCGAGGAAGAGAAAGCCTACCAGGTGTGATATTGTGACAGCTGATTATAAATATCCAGGAAGAAAAATAATAAATTTGATACAAGACCAAGGAGATAATGGACTGTTGAAATAAAACAAAGTCCAGAAATAGACTCAGGTGCATATGAGAATGTCCTATAATAAAAAATAAAGGTAGTAATTCAAATCACCATGGACAGACTAACTGTTTAATAATAATCTAACAAACATTAACCTGTCAGACATTTGTTGGTTTACAAACTTGGGAGTTCCCTGGGTGAAATTTGAAACTGGTCCCTGTACACAGAGGATAAGGAGAGACCAAAGAAAGAGACAGAGCACTTCTGATTGGCAGGTGGCAAGTTTAAGAAGCCAAGGCACTTACAGATGAGGCTGCTCTTGAGTGTCTACCTGCCAGAATCTTGAAAGTTGAGATACAGGCCTTTATACCATTCAGATGGTCTCAATTATGCCTTTCCTTCTCAAGTCTACTTCCTGGAAAATGGCTCCCACTGTGGGAATGATAGGTCCGGCCTGAGGGTCAATCGAAGGTCAAATCCTCCACGTAACCTCCTCCAACATAAATGTGTAATGATCACATTGGACCCCAGTCAGACATTTAACACTGCATTAATCCATAAGAAATATGGGGAGCAGTGCACGGATTTAACCATGGTCAGTGAACGTGGAGTTTCCAGTCAGTTTTCACAAAAGGAGGACTTTTGCACAGCTGTATAACCTGGGGATCCTTCGCCCTTGGTTTGACATGCCACCTGCTGCGGGATGTCTGCAGTGGGTTTCTGTACACACGGTGTGTTCTTGGATACTCTCTGCACTGGCCCTGCCAGTATCTGGGCAGTGCTGTGGGCAGACAGTTCTTTGTCCTCTTCTCCCAGAAACTCGAAGTTCCTGGCAGACAAAAGACTGTGCCCTGCTTATCTCTGCCTCCCTGATTCAAGTTTTTGTAAACATTTACTGAAGTAAATTGAAGTTGGAGACATGTAAATCAGTTTGGCAAGAAAATCATTACTGATCTATTGGGACAAATTTAGTCTCTCAGCAGCGCCCACAAATTTGCCGGCTGTATCTACTGATGAGAGTGGTAGAAACCAGCTATTATTTTTCAGAAAACAAATAAGAATTATTGCAATGGAAATTATTCCACAAAGAACACAGATCCCATGGGGAATATTTATGGATGAGGTGGAGGGAATAATGTTTGCAATATTATCTCACAAAATGCCTACAAAGGGCTGTTGCATATTATTTAACGAGAGAATGCCTGCCATCTTTCATTCCTTTAAACTGCCTGGCAGACAGAGGGCAATTTATATAATCTGAGTATACTTATATGAGAAAGAAAAGAAATAATATGAGAAAGAATATGGGTATAAATTCCGTTCCGTTCTGTTCAGTCGCTCAGTCGTGTCCGACTCTATGCGACCCCGTGGACTGTAGCCTACCAGGCTTCTCTGTCCATGGGATTCTCCAGGCAAGAATACTGGAGTGGGTTACCGTTTCCTTCTCCATAGCACATGTTAAATTGATATTTTAATTGTTAAAATGATTAAAAGCAGATTCCGGAACTAGAATTTTAGGGTTCAGTTCCTGACTCTGTTACTTGCTAGCTAGATGACCTTGAGTAAGTAACTTAATCAATCTAAGTTTCTCCATCTATAAAATGGATGATGATGGCACCTACTCCACAGGATTGATGGCAGGCTTCCACGTGGGGATGTATACAGTGTTTACAACAAATTCACACTCATGGTGCAGAGTAAGAGTGTAAATGTTAACTAAGTTAATAGAAAATCAACACACATATGCACACAGAAAAGGTGGTAATGTACAAGAAGAGGAAAATTAGGAAAACTAGAATTAAACACTAGGGACTATGCATGACATACTCAATTATCATGCATAGAACTGGCTTTGAAATCACATAGACTGGAGTTTGAATCATGGCTCTGCCAAATAAGTTATTTTCTTTAACTTATCTTACACTAATTTAATCACTCAGGTTTCTATTACTTCTTTCTTTCTGAATTCTATATTTGTTCACTTAGTTATTTTTTCTTTCATTCATTCATTCCAGGACATTTCCATTTTCTCATGTATAAAATGAGGATGGTAGTACTTTCCTTACAGATAGATGTAAAGTTGGAAAAATATTAAGTCAAAAACCACTAACATCTTAAAGTTGCAGAGTAAATGATGGTTCATTTTCTCTTGTTAATGTGTACAGTTTGTTTTTTTAATTGAAGTATAGTTGGTTATACTGTGTTAATTTCAGGTGTACAGAAAATGAATCAATTATATAATTATTTTTTAGATTCTTTTACATTGTAGGTTACGAATTATTGAATACAGTCCCCTATGCTACATGGTAGGTCATTGTTGCTTATCTATTTTATGTATAGTAGTGTTTATCTGTTATTCCCAAACTCCTAATTTACCCTCCTTTCCCTTTTCTTTCCCATTTGGCAACTATACATTTGTTTTTTCTAGGTCTGCAGTTTTAGTATCAGTTATAGACACTAGAAAGTAAAGTCCCTCATTGTTCTCCTATGCCATGTACAGTCATGTCAACTTCAAAACATGAGCATCTGTTGCTTTGGGGGCAGCTCAGGATGCACAGGTCAGTAGAGATGAAAGGTTCAAGGCCATCCCTTTAGCAGATCCTTTAGGAAGTAAGAGTTGAAGAGGCCAGCTCCAGGAGGCCACAGGTAGCTTCTGCAGTGTGTGAAATGGGTGGTGAGTCATGGCATGTTACAAGACCCCTGCTCTTCTTTCTTCTTTCAAGCTCAACTTGAAACCCTAACTTCACTGTTTCAATATTCTGTACAGAACCCTGGTAAAGAACGTGACTCAAGCACCGGTCACTAAGATTACAGCATAACTCTTTGGTTTGGGTATTTATTATCATTGCTGTAATTTCCTGCCTTCCTCCCAGTCTGTCTTCCTCATTTTCCCCTTCCCACATCCATACTATTTTATTTTCAAGATGTTCCAAATTTCCATATCTTTCTTTCCTCCCCATTAATAATGAACATCAGAGCTGTGATACTACATTTGAGCAATCTTGACTGCATCAATCTTTACCATGACAGATACTGATACTACTTATCAAAAGTCATAAAAAAAGGTGCAAACTCTTTGCTCTAGCAATTTTATCTCAAGATACGTATGCTCATAGAAGTAGACCATGCATTTTTTTTTTCAGAAAAAAATGTGTCAATTGCTAGGTGATATTAAGGAATTTTTAATTTTTTCAGATGTAATATATAGCATGGTAATTATAGTGTTCTTATCAATTAGAAATGCATTCTGAAATATTTTAGGTAAGAAGACATAATGTCTGAAATTCAACCTGGTAAGAAGACATAATGTCTGAAATTCAAATTCAATTGTCCCTTCACAATAAAAGTTCAGAGGGGACAGTTATACCTGATTTATAGGATACTGATGGCATTTAAAACTGGGTTATCAGTTCATGGGAGGTTATTTACACAATTTTCTATACTTTTATGTATGTTTGATAAATTCTGTAATAGAATATTTTAAAATTGCTATGAAAATGAAGATTTGAGCACTGTTAATAACAATGAAAACATAGAACCCTCACAAATACTCTGAAGACATGACTAAACAGTATTTATATGATGTAAGTAAATGCAGTCATTAGAATTTGACGAAAGGAAAGTATTAGGTTGGTGCAAAAGTAATTGCAGTTTTGTTTTGTTGACCTTTGCCATTTTATACGGGAATGCATTCTTAAATAAATATGCTTATTTTATACATCATTTCAATGCACACTTCTCACTTTATGTTTGTTTTTCTAATAGCTTATTCCTTGTTCTCCGTTAGTCACTCAGTCATATCCGACTCTGACCCCACTGGCTACTGCAGCCCACCAGGCTCCTCTGTCCATGGAATTCTCCAGGCAGAAATACTGGAGTGGGTTGCCACTCCCTTCTCCAGGGGATCTTCCCAACCCAGGTATCAAACCTGGGTCTCCTGCATGGCAGGTGGTTTCTTTACCAAATGAGCCACCAGGGAAGCCCATTTGCTGTTTATTTTATGTTTATTTTGGACTAGGGAAATGATGTTAGATGAAAAACAAATTTCAGTGATTTTCACATTTGAGTTCAAAATGGGTCATAAAGCAGTAGAGACAACTCACAACATCAACAACACATCTGGATGAGGAACTGCTCACGAACATAGAGTGTAGGGCTGGTTCAAGATCTGCAAAGCAGATGAGGGCCTTGAAGATGAACAATGCAGTGGCTGGCCATCACAAGTTGACAGTGACCAGCTGAGAGCCATCATTGAAGCTGATCCTCTTACAAGTACATGAGAAGTTGCCAAAGAAGTCAATGTAGAGCACTCTATGGTCATCCAACATTTGAAGATAATTTGAAAAGTGAAAAAAGCTCAATAAGTGGGTGTCTCATGAGCTGACCGCAAGTTTTTTAAAAAAGTCACTTTTGATCAGATTGTGACGTGCGACAAATACTGGATTTTATGTAACAACTAGCGATGACCAGCTCAGTGGCTGGACTAAAAAGAAGCTCCAAAGCACTTCCCAAAGCCAAACATGCACCAAGAAAAGGTCATAGTCACTGTTTGGTGGTCTGCTGCCTGGCTGATCCAATACAGCTTTCTGAATCCCAGTGAAGCCATTATATCTGAGAAGTATGCTCAGCAAATCAGTGAGATGCACCAAAAACGGCCAAGCCTGCAGCCGGCATTGGCCAACAAAAAGGGCCCGATTCTACTCCATGACAATGCCCGACTGTACTTCAAACAACCAATGCTACAAAAGTTGAACAAACTGGGTTACAGAGTTTTGCCTCATCTACCATATTCACCTGGCCTTTTGCCAACCAGCTAGCCCTTCTTCAAGCATCTTAACAACTTTTTTTTTTTTTGTAGAGAAAACACTTCCATAACCAGCAAAGGCAAAAAATGCTTTCCAAAAGTTCACTGAATCCTGAAGCATGGATTTTTAATCTGCAGGAATAAACAAACATTTCTTGCTAGCAAAAATGCATTGATTGTAATGGTTCCTATTTTGATTAATAAAGATGTGTTTGAGCCTAGTTATAATGATTTAAAAGCCACAGTCCAAAACCACAATTACATTTTCATTAACCTAATATAATTTTAAGAGTGTACCTAGCAACCAAAAATTCAACTTAGTTTGCTAAGTTAAAATTTTAAAAATAATTTGGTAGTATGGCTATTTTTTTATATGCAATACTCATCAAATATCAATAGCTGGTTATTACTGGAGGGTAGATGTTTATTTTACTTTAGCTCAGCCATGCTTTCCATTTCTTTATACATTATGATACATAATATATATAAAAATAAAAACACATACATATATAAAAACAGGTATGTGTGTATATATACATATACTTTATAAATATATATTACCAAAATATTAAGATACACCCATTCCCCATTCTATTCAGTTTCGTGCAAGAAATAATAATTTGCAGAACAGCTTTCCTCCAAGGTAAGTTAATTTCTGCTTCCATATATATCAGATTTTCACAAATACAATTTATGAATCTGTTATTTATGACTTTATGTAAAGTATGCGTAGTAAATATACACATGTCATCATTTCCTGCATCTACAACCATAGCAGACATCACCAATCAATCATGATAATCAGTCATAAGGAGGCTGGTCTCCAACTCCTACAGTCAGTGCTTCAGAAAGCTAATGCTTATCAGGCTTTTTATAAGATAAATTTGTGTGCCATCCTTGATGAAGTGGAGTGAAATGAAGTGAAAGTCGCTCAGTCATGTCCGACTCTTTGCGACCCCATGGACTATGCCGTCCACGGAATTCTCCAGGCCAGAATACTGGAATGGGTAGCCTTTACCTTCTCCAGGGGATCTCCCTGACCCAGGGATCAAAGCCAGGTCTCCCACATTCCAAGCAGATTCTTTACCAGTTGAGTCACAAGGGAAGCCCAAGAATACTGGAGTGGGTAGCCTATCTCTTCTCCAGTATATCTTCCCAACCCAGGAAATGAACCAGGGTCTCCTGCATTGCTGGTGGATTCTTTACCAACTGAGCTCTCAGGGAAGCCTGCCATGCTTGATATGATTGTATATTTTCAAGCAATTGTTCCTGGAAATTTACTGTATATCAGTTTAAATATTTTTCTTATGTATGGATATTTAAATAAATTAATGATAATATAATCTAATACTTAATAGTTGACTATAATTCTTGAAGTTTTGGCCTGAACACCTTGCATGGATTTCACATATTGGACATCACATAAAAAACATCATTCTTTGCTCTCAAAGAACTTCTCAGTCCAATAACATATCTTAGAAAATACTAAGGAAAAGGATATGGTGCTTTGGCCAAATATAATCTGCTAAGTACGTTCATGAAATTGATGTGGCAGATTGTAGAGTTTGTCTTTATGGAAAAACAAGAATGGTAGGGTGTGTTGCAAACACTGTTTACTGATTAGTCAGTGACTTTGACTTGATTTTATTGTTTGCATTATAAAGGTGTTTTGTTTTGTTTTCCTTATAGCTCTTCAAAGAGCTGAGATTTCCTATGAGTTTCTACGAGGTCCCAAGAGGCTTTGTGGTAGGAGAGAAGAATTAGGTTGAATGTTTCTAAATTTCAAAGAACACACAACTAGATATTCTATCTATGTTGCCATCAACATTGAAGACCTGCCTTATGATTGTTTGATCTCAGGGCAGTTCCTTCTTTACCTTTTTTCAAAAAACAAATCTTCAAGAATCTACCAGAATTCCTTTCCTGTCTCCTAAACTCTAAGACCCTGTCTTAATTTCTATACTTTTTCAATATCCAGGAAGAAATTGGAAAGTAAGTTCTCACAGAGGCGGTTAGCCCTATTACCTAGCTAGAGAGAATCCTATAAAATCAAAGACAATCACCAAGGATCTGCTAGGAAAGTTCCTGAATTAGATCCATCTTTCATAGAGGACAGCCTTTAAATTGGAAGAGCAGTGTTTGTCCAGACCTGAGGCTACATACGCATCCACCTTGGACTGACAAAAACACACAGATCCTCATGGGTGCAGAGCTCTTCTTTCCAGGAACTGTCCTCTGTTCTAAATGAGTGCTTGCAGAGTGTTTTATGCCTAGAACAGAATTCATATACCTGGCTATACAGTGGAACTCTACTGGGACTCCAAGTCAGATCCACTAAATCAGAGTATCTGCTAGTGGGCTTAGGCACTAACTTTCTAACTCCCCAGGTAACTCTTATGTGCAGTCTGGGTTGACAAAACCTGCTCTATAATATTATCTGATTTGATCACTCAAATCTCCATTTTACACACAGCCTCAGAAGAGTGGTCCAAGGGATACCATAAACAGAAGACAAGGTATTTATGTATCAAGATTACATGCTCAAATGTCTTCAGAAACATCAAATAAGTTTTGAAGCATGTTGCCAAAATTGACTGCATCTCAGTGCCAGTCTTTGAAAAGTATCCATTATATGAAAGGTTTGCAAAATTTTAATCAACAATACCTTGATATATAAGGAATATACGCATGTTTAATCAAGCTTCAAAACATTCTAATGAATGCAAGATCATGTTTGTTTCCATAATAAATTTTGTGAACATTTGTCTAGCATATATGCATACATAATTATACATATAATTTAAATTATTAAACATTTTTGCACTACATATATAGTATAGAAATGTTTAATAATTTTCTGAGTCATACTAAACTACCATGTTTACATTCATGTACATATATATGATTTTCCAATAATCATGATCTTAAATAATAATGAATTTAACCCAGAGAAAACACTACAGAGTTCAACAAATGGTATCTACCTATTTTCCAAACAATGACAAAGCAAAAACCAGGCAAAGTTGTCAGAAAATTATTCTGCATCGTGGAAGCTTCACATTTTATTTTTAATAACCGTACAAGAACCACGTTGCCTGGTTACCATCTTCATTTTGTACTCTGATCTAAAAATGTCTCAGCAGCCAGAAGTTTTCGGTGTGCTCCACACCTAAACTTATATAATCAAACATCTATAACAATCCAGAAGGAATTTTATTCAAAATGATATTCCATTTTCTTCCTAGTCATAGATTTAGCCACTGACATTGGAAGGACTGATGCTGAAACTGAAACTCCAATACTTTGGCCATCTCATGAGAAGAGTTGACTCACTGGAAAAGACTCTGATGCTAGGAGGGATTGGGGGCGGGAAGAGATGGGGACAACAGAGAATGAGATGGCTGGATGGCATCATCGACTTGATGGACATGAGTTTGAGTGAATTCCGGGAGTTGGTGATGGACAGGGAGGCCTGGCGTGCTGTGATTCATGGGGTCACAAAGAGTCGGACACGACTGAGCGACTGAACTGAACTGAACTGAACTGAAAGACTGACTAAGTGGAAAAAAAATTTTTTTTTTTGAGGTAAGGGCTTTAGTTATGTTGATTGGAGAGACAGAAAAAAAAAAAAACAAGATAAAAACAAAGAGAGAAAACCTGGTAGGATAATCATTCTAGTGTCCCAAATATGTGACCATTGCTAGTTGAATTATTTGGAATATAAATCAAATGGAGAAGAAAACATGTAGACCAAGAAAATTTACTACTTAAAATATTACCTAATAAAAAGTCACCATGACATTGGTGACTTTTATTTTGGGGTACTTTCAGGTTTTAGTAAAACTGTTCAATATCTTCATTTTTTTATTTCTCCCTTAGCAGCTCCTAATGCCTGCTATTTTGAGGTATATTTTCTGTGTGTTATTTACCATACTAATAAAGACATCATATTTTCAGAAACGTATAAACATCCTGAGAATAGCTGTCCCATGTGAATAAATGTCTTCACACAGAGATCGAGTTCAGGAAGCAGATTCAGGTCATTTTATCCTCTTACCACCCGTTACCAAGGTATTTCTGAGATGGTGACATTGCATGAGGTATTACAATAAGAATGGTTATTTGTTCTGAACTCTGCTCTCCTCTGCTTTGGGGTTATATCCTATTTCTAGGAATCTACTTACACATTCTTATGGTTATACTACATGTCCACTAACTGAGTTATGGTTGAGTGTCTAACTCAATCAGGGTCAGTCAACTTCCCTTTCTTGGGAACTCAAAGTTGGAAAAGATAAAATTTCAGTTTCAACCCAGACTCCTTTAATAGTAGGAGGTAAACTCAGATACGTTCCTGACAGCAACTGAACAGACTGGAAGGTTGAAACCGTTGGTTTGCTTTGCCAGAGCAAAATGAGTCCATCAGAGGCCAAGAGAAAGGAAACATGGAGATAAAAAAAAAAAAGAATGTCAGGACTTCCTTGGTGGTCCAGTGGATAAGACTCCACACTTCCAACAGATGCCAGGGTTCGAAACCTGGTTGGGGAACTAGATCCCACATACTGCAAGTAAGAGTTCATATGCCACAACTAAAGAACTCCATACCACAGGAAGATGGGAGATCCCCTGTGCTGCAACCAAGACCCAGCACAGCCAAGTAAAATAAATATTTTTAAAAAGAGGAGTGTCTTGCACTTTATATAGGCCTCAGATATGTGGTTCTAATCTGTTTCTAATACCTGGATATATTCTTTTCCCTTGGGTTCTACAAGACATCTCTTTACGATAAATCATCCCACTTTCTTTGTGCTTGGACAAATCCCAATGGGTATCTTCCATCGATTGCCAATTACCAGGGTTGTAACTAATATTGATGCAGGGATAAGGCAGGTATGGATCTTGTTCTCAAGGAGATTTCCAAGCAGGAGGATACACACAGATAATTTTAACCAAAGAAGTTATAGAGATGAGATGATAGATAATAGATAATTTCATAAGATGATAGATGGTAGATAATTTCATAAGAACAAGCAAACATTCTGGCTCTGGTAAAGGTAGATCAGGAAAGTTTTTTAGCACAGTGATATCTAATCAATGTCTAGAACATGTCTAGAATGATAACCAACACTTTTTTCTTTCAGTTTTTTTCTAGGTACTTGGTATTTCAGGAGTACAAGTTCAGTTTTCTGCCTTTTGGTTCAAGCACAGAAATCCTTGCTTTTCCTCCCACTGTGGAACACTGTTGGAGGGAGGGCTTCATGCTCTGTAGTTTAGCACAGCAATGGGATGGACTTGGTATTCAAACCATATGGCAATGTAATAAATATGGTGTCACCTTGAACATGATGCTTCCCACAACTAAATATGGTCAGCACTGTTTGTACCAGAGCCCTCCTGATGGCTTTCCCCTCCTCTAAGGAGCGGGCAGCACGCTGAGTGCTATGGGAGAGTTTTGTGACCGTTACAGGCAAAGCCTGTGCTTGCGAATCCGGGTCAGTGGCATTATCCAAAGGAACACCTCCCCATTTTAGTCACCAGGGATTGCTCTTTTGTTATCTGAACTTCAAATGTGTCTTGGATGAAATCCGAAAATAGCATAATAGAGCAATTAATCACAGCAGACATTAATTAAAGCAAAAGGCCCCACAGCAGAGAAATTGTGAAAACATACAATACACAATCTTAACTCCCAAGTCACTTTCAGTCTTTGAAAGTAGATAAGAAAATACAAACAAAAATACCAGTAATACTGAGTAATGTTTACTGAAAAAATACAAACCATTATCCTGGGCTTAGTATTAAATGTGTTACTTCAATCTTCACAAACACTGTATGACTTAGCCACTATTATTATACCCATTCTGTAAATGAATACACTGAAACTTACATAGTGTAAATAAGTTGCCCAAAGGCTCATACCTAATGAGCAGAACCTGAACACAATCTGCCTCATTCCAAAGGGTAAACTCCTAGTCACGATGCAAGAAGAAATGAGAAAAGAAACCCACATAAAATTTTGAAAAGTGCTCTATTAATGTTACAGGAATTCAGGGATAGAAGGGGAATGCCAGACTAGAGTTATCTGTATTTATACCATGGAGGAACTGTGATCTAGGTTCCACTTTGAAGATGCAGACTCATACACATGGGAAGGACTTCAGATGGCAGAGGATAAAAACAATAATAAAGGGTTGTATCCTATGTGTTTCTGGGTGATGAACAGACCAATTTGACCACAGTGAAGGCTTTATGCAGAGAATCTTACATAAAGACGCTATGGAATCAGATGCTGGAGGGTCATAAAGCCAAGGAGATTGGATATTACCTCATAAGCCTTGTGAAGTCATTGAGGGTTGGTTCTTAAAGAGTGGATACCATGATAACAGAAGGACGTGAGGAGGACTGCACTAGCAGGAGCAGGAGAAGGGTTCTCATTTGCTGAGTGACAATGTGACAGAAGCATTCATATGAGAGGTCTACTATAACTCTTGTCATACCCTGGAATATAGAGACTATCATGTCCGTACTTGGATGTCAGGGAAGACGCCTTTTTTGAGGTCATCAAATGGCAAAGGTAGACACAATATTTTAGTCCTAGCCTGTTCACTTGAAAACCTAGACTCTTAATTTAATGTGAAAACTCTGAGCAAAGAGACATTGGAAACCTACAATAAAAATTAACACTGATTAGCATTTACTATTTCTGGGTTCCATGTGACATACATGAAGTGACGTATTTAAATCTTCATAAAGACCTGACATAGGAACTGAATTAACCACATTTTCCAGATGAGAAAAGTGAAGCAGAGATAGCTTGGGTCATTTGCCCATGGAGATGGGCAAAACATTCTATCATTTCTGGAGCAAATGAGGTTTCATCTCGATTCTCTGGTTCTAGAGTTTGTGTTCATTCTTCTCCTATGAGCCTTTCAATTAGAGGCAGTTGACCAACTAATGAGCATGTCAACTAGAGTAGAAAATCTGATGGGTACAGATGGGAAACAAGAACAAAAAAAGACACTTGGTAATTCAATCTAGAGTTTGGAAAAACAAAATGATGAGGTTGAGCACAGGTTCAAGAATGACCTGAGAAAATAATTGGTTGATTGATTGTGGATTTTTTTTTAGAAAGATGGTGTGATTTCCAAATCACTGTGCTTTAGGTGATGGTTGAACCATGAAGGGAAACGCACTGAAGCTTAAAGCTGTAGATTCAGAAGTCAAACAAATGCACATGATGCTTGGAACTGAGAGAAAGAATATGTTTAAGAAAAAAAAAATATATATATATAAAGAAAGGAGAATGGCACACGAAGAAAAGGAGCCATGAGAAAGACCTGTGCTAAGAAAATCAAAGAGAAACACAGGAACCATCAATGGAGGTCAAAGGAAATTGTCAGAAACAAGCCGAAGCCCTGCAATACCTGTAGAATCTCACAGCTGAGTAAGATCTGGGGTCATCTTCATGAGAATGTGATCTGCCACTCACATAGGGCTTCAAGTTTAGAAAGTCTCAGTGTTTCAGTTTAATGCACATGTCAGTTCAGTTATGTCCGACTCTTTGCAACCCCATGGACTGCAGCACCCCAGGTTTCCCTGTCCATCACCAACTCCCGGAGCCTACTCAAAGTCATGTCCATCACGTTGGTGATGCCTTCCAACAATCTTATCTTCTGTCGTCCCCTTCTACTTCTGCCTTCAATCTTTCCCAGCATCAGGGTCTTTTCCAGTGAGTTGGTTCTTTGCATTAGGTGGCCAAAATATTGAAGTTTCAGCTTCAGCATTAGTCCTTCCAATGGATATTCAGGACAGATTTCCTTTAGGATTGACTGGTTGATCTATTTGCAGTCCAAGGGAAAAGCATCAATTCTTCAGCATTCAGCTTTCTTTCTCACATGTCACCATATTGAAATTCTTAATAATTTCTGAACAAAGGTCTTGTTCTTACTTTACACTGGAGCCCACAAAAATATGTAGCCAATCCTAGGAAGATTTCAGGTCTGATCTTTTCCAATTCTCAGTCAATAAATTCTTCTTTAAAATTTTCCCATCTATGGGCTATCAAATTTCTCTATTAATATATCCATTCACAAGGAACTTGCTTTATCTTGGTGCTAGCTTCTTGCTGAGTGGATTCTTGGGCTCATAGGAACCTTTTTCTTATTTCTATATGCTTATTTTGGTAGTCTAAAATTTGTTTCTCTATAATATGTATACACTTGTCTTGGTTCTACATTTGAAGAAACAAAGTATAGTTTTTAATTGTGCTGCTGTGTCACTTCTTTCATGATTTACCTGATTTCAAACATTTAGCCCCATAAACACTCTATACTCTTTACTGCCAACTGCCAAGAATGTGGTTAGCACATAGTAGGCACTCTGTAAATACTAATGAATGGAAGTGGTTCTGAACCACTTACCCTAGATGGTTTCTCAATGTATTAATATTTATGGGTCAAGCTATCCAATTTAATGTTTCTGAATATGCATCATTTTAAATTTAAATTAATTTCCATATGGCAACCCCAAACGTTATTAGAAGGCAATGGTCATTTTTACAGAGAAACTTCTCATTTTCTTCAACTTTCTCTAAAATGATAAGACAGGGAGTTTTTCCATCACTCAGGTCAGTTGTAACTTGGGTATGTGCCACATATTTGAGGCCCCATCTAACTAGGGGGAGCTGTCCTGTGCATCGCAGGATGGTGAGCAGCATCCCAGGTTTTCTACCCATTAAATGCCAGCAGCATCTTCTCCACTACAAAGTGACAAACAGATGTCTCCAGATATCGTCAGATGTTTCCTGGGGGCAGAATCACTGTTGGGTGAGAACCACTGATTAAAACAAAACAACTCTACACAATTTCTTTAATATATGTACAATATTTGCTTCACTGTACAGGTTTCTTTAAATCATCTTAAAAATGAATGTAAAAAAATGTGTGTAGTGTATGACATCATGTTTCTCAACTTACATATGAATTTTATGATGCATGGAAGGATGGTAATTAAAATTTCAATATGGCAAACCTCCCTGAATAGGGTGAGCTTCAGTTTCCTCTTTATACGTTTTTTTTTGGTGGGGGGGCAATGGCACCCCACTCCAGTACTCTTGCTTGGAAAATCCCATGGACAGAGGAGCCTGGTGGGCTGCAGTCCATGGGGTCGCTAAGAGTCAGACACGACTGAACGACTTCACTTTCATTTTTCCCTTTCATGCATTGGGGAAGGAAATGGCAACCCACTCCAGTGTTCCTGACTGGAGAATCCCAGGGACAGGGGAGCCTGGTGGGTGGGCTGCTGTCTATGGGGTTGCACAGAGTCGGACACGACTGAAGCGACTTAGCAGCAGCAGCAGTTATTCCTTATTCACATTTTCCATAATCTTTAAGTTGTTAATAAGAAAAAAGTTTTATAATCAGAGAAAAAAAGTGTTTAAATTTTGAAATAAAAAATGAACATGCGGATGGGACAGGGTAAAGCCTGACACAGTCAAGGAAGATTAACAAGACAGATTGCTGTGTGACTGTTTCCCCTTTGTTTACAAAGAACTCATATCCTATAATTTATAGGAGAGGGTCTGTGAAGACCATAGATAAAGAGGAAACATGATATTTTGGGTTTAATCTTTTTTTTTTAACTAGGTGGAAAAATGAGAAGAGATGCTGAATTAAACTCTATACTTGACTTGGAAGAGAAAGAAAAACAAGCAAGAAGACTTATTTTAAATATATTTTAAGAACAAACATGGACCCTATTTGGTGAATATGATGTGATTCAAATGAATAACAGAAAAGTAAATTAGGCTGTTCAAAGTCTATTTTGACTTTGTTCTTTCATTCAAAGAAAATTATACTTAGAGTGGGGGAAAAAATATATATGTATAAAATGGGAACTAAATCTCCAACCAGCTGAGGACAGACTAAGAGCATGTCCTGTCACTTTTAATGAGTTCAAATTTAGGTCCAGACCAATTACACTATGAATATGCTGGTAGGATTGAAGGAAGACTTCCAGAAATTAATGACAACTCTAAGAATTCGAGAGTTGCCATCTCAGACAGAAAAAAGAAAATATTTCTCCTGTGTTAAAAAGGATAGGACAAAGAAAATTGAATTGTAGAAAAAAATTATGCCATTCTTTGGAAAATTTCTACATTTAAATAACAAGTGATGGGTAAACACAATAAAATAATTTAATGGGTCTTGACAAAAACAAGGTACATGGAGTTATTCTTTCAGTGACCAGGCAAGATATGCAGAAAAACATGTAGAACATTTTATGTGTCCTCATCGGGCATGTTCATTTCATCACCATCTTTTACAGATCCCACGAACAGAGAAAAGAAATGCTGTGTAGATGCAAACTGTTACATAAGATGGCTAAACAACAACGTCCTACTATACAGTCCAGGGAACTATACTCAATGCTCTGTGTTAAACCATAAGGGAAAAGAATATGAAAAACAATGTGTGTGCATACGTGTGTGTGTGTGTGTAACTGATTCACTTTGCTAACACAACACTGTAATTCAACTATACTGAATTTTTTTTTTAAATGTAAAAAAATGCTGTGTAAATCTACCATGTGGAGAGATGTGAGTAGGCTGATTTACAGATGACTAGCTGATCGCCGAAGAATTGATGCTTTTGAACTGTGGTGTTGGAGAAGACTCTTGAGAGTCCCTTGGACTGCAAGGAGATCCAACCAGTCCATTCTAAAGGAGATCGATCCTGGGTGTTCATTGGAGGGACTGATGCTAAAGCTGAAACTGCAATACTTTGGCCATCTCATGTGACGAGTTGACTCACTGGAAAAGAATCTGATGCTGGGAAAGGTTGGGGGCGGGAGGAGAAGGGGACGACAGAGAATGAGATGGCTGTGGCATCACCAACTCTGTGGACATGAGTTTGAATGAACTCTGGGAGTTGGTGATGGACAGGGAGGCCTGGCGTGCTGTGATTCATGGGGTCGCGGAGAGTCGGACACGACTGAGCGACTGAACTGAACTGAACTGAAACTAAACACTATTGTTGAATAATGATTCAAAACAGAGCACTAAAGCAAAGCGGTAGAAAGGACACAGCTTTGGAATCAGGCAAATCTGGGTTCACATTCAGGTTCTATCCCCTCAGAGCCCTGTGACCTTGGGAATGTTGTTAAAATTTTTCTAAGCCTGGGGTTAGCTCTAAGGTAAGGATAGCAATAATGACTTAGGATTTAGAACAATAACACTTTCCAACATTATATAAAATGGTATGTGTAAAATATGTAGTTTCGAAGCTGAGGAAACTTTACCATTTGATTATTGCTATAATTATCATTACTGACACTGTGTATTCCCACTACTACTTCATCTGAGGAGAGGTAACTAAGCGATCTGTTACTCCGACCTCTCCCTGGTCTCCATCTTTTCATGGTTCTAATCAACAGCTGACTGAATTAAGACTTGGTTCATACACTGAGTGTGTTCTTCTGCAGCTGGAAATGTAGAAGAAAGCTAAGTGTGTGCTAGGAGACACACAGAGTCAGAAATGAATGAGATGAAATTCAGTGGAACAAATATGCATACTCAAAAAGCCATTTTAATTGTATAACGCACATGAAGAAAACGGCATAAAACTTAATTGCGTGGTAGAATGAATACTTATAAACCAAGCATCTGTGCAACCAACAAGCAGGTCAAGGAGGATAACACTGCTCGACGCCAGGAGCTGTCCCTTTACCATTGCATTCCATGTTTTTCCTTATCATTTTAGCCTACAGAACACACTAGGTGCAATGCAGAAACGCAGTATAATACTTTGAACTTGATATAAATGAAGTATGCTGCATGCGCTTAGTATTTTGCACCTTTTGATCAATGTTTTGTTACAATATGAACAGTCATCCTATAGATGCATTCCATCATGGCTCATTTATTTTTATTACATAGTTTCCAGGATAAGCATGTGTCACAGTGTTTTTATCCTTTCTGTCGCTGATAGATGATTTAAGTTGCTCGCAGTCTTTGTCTTTTGGTGACAAGAATGCTATGGGTATTTCTGTTCAGGTCTTGCAGTGCATTTGTGTGCATGTGAAAGAATAATCACAAAAATGTATTACAGGTGTTATTTAAATTATTTTCTATTTTCCATTGCCAAGACATACAACCTAAATCACGCAAGTGAAACCTATTCTTTTGACACTTCGGTATATAAACAGATATGCAGAAAAATGATTCAAAAACTTCAATGATAACAGTTGAACATATTTAATATGAACCAATATATCTTGACCACAAATAAGTTCTTTTATTTTAAAATCAATATATCTAATACATTCCTTTCAAAGAAACATAAATTATATTTAAATAAAGTCACATTCTATATGATCAAATTGAACTCAGTTTAATTTCCCAGGAATATATTTGTCCTTATTTTGAAAAAGGATTTTTAGGGTATTGTTAGCATTTTTAAAAGGTGTCTTTAATTTCCTTCTTTACTCCTGAAGGGAAATGTGAGCACCGAATATTAGTTTGAGGTTTTACAGATGAAACAGTTTCTATTTAAAGGAAGTTTACAAGGGAAGGTTAAACATTATCTTTTAAAGTAATTATTAGTTGAATGAATTATTTAAATATATTTGTAAGATATTTGATTTCTGTAGTAAGTTCCTTTCTGATGCTTACTGGAAAAAAAACAGAAGGAAAGGGAAAGGCGATCAAAAGCTTTGATCGGGCAAAGGTGATACCCTCCTAAATGATCCCTTATATTCCAAAATGCAGTTGAGAGTTTAGCTGTTTTATGGCTGTGCAAACACCTGCACCATCCATCTGGGTAGCCACCCAACAACTGTGGCTATTGGTGGTTGAGCAATAAAAATATGGCTAGAGACGCTTAGGTGTGCTGTAAAGAGAAAATACATTCAAGATTCTGAAGACTGACTGAAGTGACTTAGCAGCAGCAGCAGCAGCAGTTTGGTTATATTCTAAGATGATCCTATTTTGATATATATAGGTTAAATAAAATGTATTATTAGAGATAATTTACATTTTACTTTTCTTAATGCTATAAAATTACATATATGCTTGTATTATATTTTTACTGGGCAGCACTGGTAGAGAGAAAATAAAACATTCTGAAACTTCACAGCTCTTTTCCCATTCATATATTTATTTCATTATAGTCCTCAAATGAATATAAATGTATTATTACTTTTTGGTCTGCAATGTCATGGAGAAGGGAAAGGCTACCCACTTCAGTATTCTGGCCTGGAGAATTCCGTGGACTGTACAGTCCATGGGGTCGCAAAGAGTCGGACACGACTGAGCAACTTTCATTTCAATGTCATAGAAGTTCATTTTTATACTTACAGTAAGGTCTAGGTAGTTAACTTATTCCTAGTGAAAATTCTTTATATGTCTAGGTATAAAAAATAAACTCCACAGAGCTAAAGAGAGGCTAGGGAAATTATAGTTCCACTTAAAAAGGTAAACATTAAGGTTAATTAAAATAAATCTTGAGGTAGACTTCTCTATTCCCACTGTGGTATAGGTCTACTTATGTCTGTTTCATTGGGCTAATTTTGGATGACTTAAATGTAGATCTGTTTCTGTTTGAATCTCTTTGCCTTCCATTGTAGTGAAGAAAGCCAAAAGATTCATTAAATAGTCTCTGGGGAATTTTATGACATTTCATATTGAACTGCTTCTTGATGGTTTATCTCAAATCTGTGTACTAAAGAGCAAACTTCATTGGATTTCAAAACGTTTTATTTCACAAGTAAATACTACTCTACAATAATTCAGTAGGAAAGAAAGTGTATAAGCAGTAAGTTAATTTGTATCAATTTTTTGTATGGTTATGTACACAAGGTGTTATTTTTTAATAGCATGGAAGTGGCTTAAAAGCTCATTTTTCACTTTTCCCTATTTGGATCATAAAGTTTATAGCTTCGACTCCTCCCCACACCATCATCCTGTCCATTCCTATTTTTCCTATGTCCTCTCCACTACCACAGTTCTGCAAACCAACCAAAGAAGCAGATGGAAAAGAAACACAGCCACCTATTCATCAGTCTGGGCAGCTCTTAGGTGTCCAGAACTGTGCCACAAGTTGCAGGCATCTAGCTTTTCTTATATATCTATATGAATGACTTTAAATTATTTTTCATGGAAAATCACAAAGAAAAAGGGGATATGATATCACTTTTAGGACTGATGCCTTGATAACCAATAGCTTCATGCTGAAATTTGGGGAACGATAGTTCTTGACATTGTATTTGGGTTATTCTGATATTCAAGATCAGAACAAAACACAGAACAACACAACAAAAATCAGTGCAAACATATCACCGACTCAGCAGGGATAAAAATCCCAGTTAAGTTCCTTTCCTTGAGACATGGTCTGTGTGTAGTAAGAGCGGGGCTTCAGTGTGTGAAATGAAGAGTAAGTGAGTTTTCCAAAGCCCAAAAATGACAGTGTTAGTTGCCCAGTCGTGTCTGACTCTTTGTGACCTCATGTTCTGTAGCCTGCCAGGTTCTTCTGTCCATGGAATTCTCTAGGCAAGAATACTGAAGTGGGTAGCTATTATCTTCTTCAGGGGAACTTCCCAACCCAGGGATTGAACTAGGGTCTCCTGCATTGCAGGCAGATTCTTTACCATCTTCAAAGTCTGATTCCTTCACATAACTGAGAGGGAAGTCCTCCCAACCTTCATCTAATGTTATTTTAAGCTGCCCACTTCTAAACTAAAGAAACCATGGTGGCTCAGATGGTGAAGAATCTGCCTGCAATGCAGGAGACCCGAGTTCAATCCCTGGGTTGGGAAGATCCCCTGGAAAAGGGAATGGCAACCCACTCCAGTATTCTTGCCTGGATAATCCCATTGACAGGGGAGCCTGGTGGGCTGCAGTTCATGGGGTCACAAAGAGTCAGACACGACTGAGCAACTAACAACAACGACAAAACTAAAGAACTAAAGAAATACTGACAAATACCCATTCTTAGACCAACTTATTCTTTGCCATTCTGCTCATGCTTTTGGTTCCCCTTTTTTATTCAAGAAACTTTTGAGTGTCTTCCATGTGACAGGTATTATTTACAGTGAACTCAAACATTAGGGAACAAGACAGATGAAAAATTTAGCCTCATAGAGTTTACATTCTTCTTAAGGATCCCAAAACAGGTTTTCTTGCTTGTAATAAATTCTGAAGGTCGGATGAGGGATAAGGAAAGTTCACGAGTAAGGCAAATGGACACACCACCACTGCCCTCCTCTGCACCGCAACCAGTGGCTTCTCGACCACAACAAAAGAAGAAAAGGAAACAAGAGACAGACAGATTAGAAAGAAAGATACAAACTTATCAAACTGTGCATCCAAAATACCTTCAAACATTTAAATCCACAGCAATCTAGAGGTAATAAGAGTTCACAAGAGTGCTCAGTAAACAGGAACAAGTTAAAATTAACAACTTTCATTCCTATCAGTAAGAACAAGGTAGAAATCTCAATAAAGATCCCATTTTAAACAACAAAAGAAACTGTGAGTAATCCAGTTGGGGCGGGGGGCGGGGGGGACTTTAAAAAAGACAGAGAGATGAAGGATAATTATGGAAAATTTCACAAAACACTATTGAAAAATGTGTCTTGGTTTTCTTATCTAAGGACTGATTCTTATTAAGGTCAATGATTCTTATTTTGAGTTGTAGATTAAAAAATTTGATATAACCTATGGATCATCATCTTAGAAATAAATGGACATACAAAGCTCTATGGTATCTGATCACAGTAGTCTCTTCTGAGGTCCACTTATTCTCAACTGCATTATGTCAAATGTTCCTCTAACTCTGAAATTATTCTATTATTTCAATACGAATAAAATATAATAAAAATCACAGTAGTACTGAATATTTATGTTAATAAGATCCTACTCTTCTAGGCATTATGCTAAACACTCTCTCTACAATATCACGTTAATCTTCATGACAAACACACACTCTAGTCACTCTTACTGGTTCCACCTATGGATGGGAACACTGAGGCCTGGTGAAATCAGGTGATCCAAGTAATTATGTACGGTCAGGCTCTTCGGAAATACTGTTTCAAAGAACCAACTGATTTATCATTTGTTTTTCTTCTATCTTGAGATTTTGTCTCAGTTTATATTTATACCCCTTTGTATGATTAGTTTATGCTTGCCTTCCCAATGGACCATAATCTTGAAGAATAGAAAACTTAGCTAATTTTGTTCACCACTGAAATCCCACTGTTTACATACTACATAGGACTTAGCTGCTGCTGCTGCTGCTGCTACTAAGTCACTTCAGTCGTGTCCGACTCTGCGACCCCATAGACGGCAGCCCACCAGGCTCCCCCGTCCCTGGGATTCTCCAGGCAAGAACACTGGAGTGGGTCTCCATTTCCTTCTCCAATGCATGAAAGTGAAAATTGAGAGTGAAGTCGCTCAGTCGTGTCCGACTCTTAGTGACCCCGTGGGCTGTAGCCTACCATGCTCCTCCGTCCATGGGATTTTCCAGGCAAGAGTACTGGAGTGGGGTTCCATTGCCTTCCCCCAGGACTTAGCTATCACTCAATAAATACTGGCAAAATAAATTAATGAATAGGTAAAAGAAGGAATGAATTAGGAGTGAGTCTGTCCAAATTTTCATAGCTTTTGAGTAGGAAAGCCTGGATTCCTATCCAGATCTACTTGATCCCAGGGCCACAGATACTGCAGATGAAACAACAAAACACATATATAAATTTAAATATATATAATATTTTAAGAGTAATGAAGTTGAGTATTAAAAAGAAATACACTAAATAATAGAATGAAACCAGGGAAGGAGACAGATGGAATACAGAAACATATGAGAGGCAAGTGAAATTGGTTCTGAATTTCTACTGGCCAGAGCTGAGAGAGGAAAATGAATTCTGCTTCCAAATTTGAGTTTTTCTGTCACCTTAGCCCTCCTCAATTATAACCTGCCATTTTTGAACACCTTATCTTATGACCTAAAAACACACAGCCTTCCTTTCATATTCTCCGCCTTAACACATCTCTTTTCACAGAAATGTTCAATGTTACAATGGAAAAATACCAGTTTCCCAAAGGTTATACACTGCAAAGAGGAAAAAAACAGAAGGAGCAGAAACCTATCTGGCTGAGCAGTTCCGATGGGGTGTAGTAAAATTCTGACCCCTGGGACTGAATCTTCATGGGCTAGCACAGTGTGGGGGATACACTTATTTAGCTCCATTTCCCTCCACTATCTTCAAGTTGAATTAGCATGGTCAAAATTGAGCAGAACTTGAAAGACTGAATGTTACCACCTGAATAGGCTAGAATGGGCCAGGGGTCCTTTTTACTTAGCTTGGTACAACATCTCAGATCCAGACAGTTAATAATTCACTGACTTACCAAGTAGATGTTTATATTATCAGTGTGGGATGGGTCCTAAGCCAGAGAAAAAGGAATAGAGACATCAAGAAAGAATAAATGTGCAGGGCATCAACCTGATGGTGTACTAATTTATTCTCCATCAGGGTATTCATCCATCAATATTTCAACTCTAGTCGATGACTATGTGATACAGAATATCTTCTGAATAGAATATAACATGTTCTGAACAGAAGATAATATGCATGGTGCAAATTCTCTTTTCCTCTTGTTACTGACCTCCTAGCCTCAAGAGCACAGATCTTCCACAGTAGGATGTTGACTTCTTAAGACTGTGTCCAAAGTAGATCATTCAAAGCACTGCCTGCATTCATGTGGGACACATCTAACACGCCTCTGAACAATACCGTATTTCTCTCAAAGGGCAACCCACATTCATCTTTTTAGCTGTGAATATGAACTCTCACATTTCAAGCCATGCCAGCCTTCCCTGCTTGTTTCTCAGGATTCTTTCACTAGTTTCGAAACCTCATTTAGAGCTGGTGTGGAACCAAATTTAGGTGCAAGCTAACTTTGCACTGCTTTCTCTCAGGGGGGCAAAAAATAAGGGGAGAAGAAGGCTTAGAGAGCTGGAGACCCAGGGATATGACAGAAGGGGAGGCAGCAGTGTGTGAGGTTGCACTGAGGTGACAGATGAGGAAGACTCTGTATCAGCCTCTATGGAAACACTGCACCCCACACAGCTAAGGATGCAGACAGACAGAAGGGGCCAACTGGGAGGTGCCGAACTAAAGACCAGAGATTTTTCTGCAAATAAAAAAACTGTATTATTTAGTTAACTAAGTGGAAACTTCTGATGTCTTTGAGACTCTAAATGCAAGATTTCTGTATTCCACGAACACAACTAGTGTTCAGTATTTTTAACTCTCCTTATATAATTTCTTGTTATGTAAGTATTTCTATTTGGTCTTTTAGAGTAGCTGCTAGAATAATTGGACCATATCTTGCATCAAAAGACCTAGTTCACAACTTGCAAGGGATAGAAACACACAAGCGTGGCAGGGATTCCAACATCTGAAGTTTCTTTAATGTTTTTCAATCCTAACACATTACAGTTTTCATATTTATTTCTGCGACTCCAGGCGGTACATGCAAGGACTAGTTTCTTCTGGTTCCCCTTCCCTCCTTCTTCTTCTTGCCTGTTCCTTCTTCCCCACACCACTCCTACCCTTCTTATCACTGCTACCTCTGAGTGCCAGGCATTGTCTTAATGAGACAGGAGGTAGATGGACCTCCTCAGGGTAAAGTGATTGGAGATCCATTCCGTTTGGACTGAAACTCCAAGAATAGCAAGATGGTTAAGCGAAGAGGCTGGGCCTTGCCCAGACCACATATTTCTCATTCTCAAAGTCATAAGACCTACCAACCATACATGCACAGAAAAGCTCCTTGGAGGTCAAAGGGGTAGCAATGTCAAGGGATGCTTTACCCACATGCCTTTGCCTTAGAATGCATCTTGGCTAAGAGCTGCCGGCACACACACAGGAGGATCCTGAGGTATACGAAATACGGACTGTGAATCAGACAAATCAAAATGATTGGCCAAAGGAAACACAGAAGAAATGCCCCATAAAAGTAAGTCAAACTGCTACGAGGGCATGACTCAGCGACTCTGAGTCTGCCCGTGTGTGTCTATCCATACACAGTATACTCTTTTTCCTCTTAATAATACTTTACTTGTTTCACCATGTTCCATCTTTGTGGAAATTCTTTCCTGCGAAGGCGAAGTAACAGGGCCCTTGTCACTGAGCACTGGTCTAGTGGCTAGAATCTGGTTCCTTCACCACCATGACCTGACCTCAATCTCTGGCTGGAAACTCAAGCCCCACTTTAAGCCGTTGCAGTCCAAGGCCACCCGGGATCACAAAGTGCTTTATAAAAAGTTGATCTCATGTAAGGCTAATAACACTTTACAAATGAGGAAATTCAGGTTCAGAGAAACAAAGTTAACTGCCCTGATTTAGATGTCGGTGTGTTGAAAAGCCTCAGGCTCAAACTCAGTTTGTGGAGGTGTCACAGGCTGGGCTCCACACCCTGTGGCCAGGCTGCCAGTGCACACAGACTAATTATCTTGAACTTTTGCTTAAAGAACAGTAATAGGGACTAGATTAGAAAAATCTCAGAGTTTTTCCTCTCCTGACCAGGCAAATAGAAAGATATTGCCCTAGGTCAGCAGGATCTGCATAACGAATTTGCCAAAGGAAAGAAAGAATAGGGTATACCTGACTTCTTTACATTTTTAAATAGATGATTTGCCCTTTCTGCTAAAATATATTTGGGTTAACTTTTTCTAGAGCAGTGTTTCTCAACTGGGAGGCATTTGTCCCACCAGGAGGCATTTGGCAATAACTAGAGAAGGAAATTGGAGAAGGAAATGGCAACCCACTCCAGTAATTTTGCCTAGGGAATCCCATGGGCAGAGGAGCCTGGCAGGCTACAGTCCATGGGGTTGCAGGAGTCGGACAAGACTTAGCAACTAAACCAACCAATCAGAGAAGGAAATGGCAACCCACTTCAGTATTGCCATTCCCACTTCAGTATTCTTGCCTGAAAAACCCCATGGATAGAGGAACCTGGTGGGCTACAGTCCATGAGATCCCAAAGATTCCAATATGACTGAGCACACAAGCAGAGGAGATAATTTTAGCTGTCACACATGGGGTGGGGTTGCCCATCTAGTGAGTTAGAAGCCAGGGATGCTACCATCATCCATCCCACACTGCACAAGACCACCTCCACATCAAAAACTATCTTGCCCCAAATGGCAATAGTTCTGAGGTTAAGAACTACTGCTTCAGTGTTTATACATTAACCATGAATTATCTGAAAAGGAAATAAAGAAAATGATTCCATTTGCAGTGGCATCAAAAACAATAAAATACTCAGGAATAAATTTAACTACAGAAGTAAAAGACCTCTACAGATAGTTCCTGGTTACAGCTCAGATGGTAAAAAAATCTGCCTGTAATGCAGGAGACTAGTTTGATCCCTCAGTCAGGAAGATTCCCTGGAGAAGGCAAAGCAACCCACTCCAGTATTCTTCCCTGGAGAATTCCATGGACAGAGGAGCCTGGCAGGCTACAGTCCAAAAGTGGGAAAGAATCAGACACGACTGAAGTGACTGAGCGCAAACACATAACCAAAACAGTATGGTACCGGCATAAAAACAAACTCATAGAGATCAATGAGACATTATTGAGATCCTTGAAATAAATCCATGCAATATTAATATATGACAAGGGAGTCAAGAATATATAATGGAGAAAAGATAGTGTCTTTAACAAATGATACCAGGAAAAATGGATTCTCACAAGTAAAAGAATGAAACTAGACCCCCATTTCACATCACTTATAAAAATTAACTTGAAATAGACTACAGACTTAAATGTGAGACCAGAAACCATAACATTACTAGAAAGACAATATAGAAAAAACATCTCCTTGACATGACTCTTTGATCATTATTTTCTGTATATGACACCTAAAGCACATGAGACCAAAATAGAAAATAATTAAGACAAACTACATCAAATTAAAAAGCTTCTATATGGAAAATACATGATAAACAAAATGACAAAAAGACAACCTATGAAATGGGAAGATACAATTGCAAACCATATATTCAATAAGAGGTCAATATCTAAATTATATAACTGACTGAATAATTATATGACTGAATAGTAAAAAACAAACCAATTAAAAATGAGCAAAGAAACTAAACAGATGTTTATCCAAGGAACAAGATGCTTAACATCACTAATCATAAGGTAATGCAAAGCAAAACCACAATGAGATAAGATATCACTTCACTGCTATTATTATAGAATACCTATCATCAGAAAGACAAGAGATAAGAGATGCTGGGAAAGATATAGAAGTAAGGGAACTCTTACGCAGTGCTGATGGTTCTTTGATGTGATACAGCCACTAGAAAGAACAGTATGGAGATTCCTCAAAACATTAAAAATACACTACCATCAGTTCGGTTCAGTTCACTCTCTCAGTCATGTCCCACTCGTTGGGAAACCATGGACTGCAGCACATCAGACTTCCCTGTCCATCACCAACTCCTGGAGCTTGCTCAAACTCATGTCCATTGAGTCAGTGATATCATCTAACCATCTCATCTTTTGTCGTCCCCTTCTCCTCCCACCTTCAATCTTTCCAAGCATCAGGGTCTTTTCCAATGAGTCAGTTTTTCACATCAGGTGGCCAAAGTATTGGAGTTTCAGCTTCAGCATCAGTCCTTCTAATGAGTATTTAGGACTGATTTCCTTTAGGATGGAATGGTTGGATCTCCTTGCTGTTCAAGGGATTCACAAGAGTCTTCTCCAACACCACAGTTCAAGAACATCAATTTTTCAGTGCTCAGCCTTCTTTATGGTCCAACTCTCACATCCATACATGACTACTGGAAAACCGTATCTTTGACTAGACAGACCTTTGTCGGCAAAGTAATGCCTCTGCTTTTTAATATGCTGTCTAGGTTGGTCATAGTTTTTCTTCGAAGGAACAAGCATCTTTTAATTTCATGGCTGCAGTCACCATCTGCAGTGATTTTGGAGCCCAAGAAAATAAAGTCTATGATACAGTAGTTCCCTTCTGAGAATATATCCAATGGAAGCAAACACACTACTATGAAGAAATCTGCAACCTCATGTTCATAGCAGCATTATTAACATTAGCCAAGACATGGAAACACTTAAGATAAATGGATGACAATCGTGATATGTACAGATATCAGTTCAGTTAAGTTCAGTCGCTCAGTCGTGTCCGACTCTCCGCGACCCCATGAATCACAGCACACCAGGCCTCCCTGTCCATCACCAACTCCCGGAGTTCACTCAAACTCATGTCCACAGAGTCAGTGATACCACCCAGCTATCTCATTCTCTGTCGTTCCCTTCTCCTCCTGCCCCCAACCTTTCCCAGCATCAGAGTCTTTTCCAGTGAGTCAACTCGTCGCATGAGGTGGCCAAAGTATTGCAGTTTCAGCTTCAGCATCAGTCCTTCCAATGAACACCCAGGATTGATCTCTTTTAGAATGGACTGGTTGGATGTCCTTGCAGTCCAAGGGACTCTCAAGAGTCTTCTCCAGCACCACAGTTCACTTCGGCGATCAGCTTTCTTCACAGTCCAAATCTCACATCCATACATGACAACAGGAAAAACCATAGCCTTGACTAGACAGACCTTGGTTGGCAAAGTAATGTCTCTGCTTTTTAATATACTATCTAGGTTGGTCATAACTTTCCTTCCAAGGAGTAAGCGTCTTTTAATTTCATGACTGCAATCAGCATCTGCAGTGATTTTGGAGCCCAAAAAAATAAAGTCTGACACTGTTTCCACTGTTTCCCCATCTATTTCCCATGAGGTGATGGGACCAGATGCCATGATCTTCGTTTTCTGAATGTTGAGCTTCAAGCCAACCTTTTCACTCTCCTCTTTCACTTTCATCAAGAGGCTTTTGAGTTTCTCTTCACTTTCTGCCATAAGGGTGGTGTCATCTGCATATCTGAGGTTATTGATATTTCTCCCAGCAATCTTGATTCCAACTTGTGCTTCCTCCAGCCCAGCGTTCCTCATGATGTACTCTGCATATAAGTTAAATAAGCAAGGTGACAATATACAGCCTTGACGTACTCCTTTTCCTATTTGGAACCAGTCTGTTGTTCCATGTCCAGTTCTGACTGTTGCTTCCTGACCTGCATACAGGTTTCTCAAGAGGCAGGTCAGGTGGTCTGGTATTCCCATCTCTTTCAGAATGTTCCACAGTTTTTTGTGATCCACACAGTCGAAAGCTTAGTCAATGAAGCAGAAATAGATGTTTTTCTGGAACTCTCTGGCTTTCTCCATGATCCAGCGGATGTTGGCAATTTGATCTCTGGTGCCTCTGCCTTTTCTAAAACCTGCTTGAACATCTGGGAGTTCACGGTTCACATATTGCTGAAGCCTGGCTTGGAGAATTTTGAGCATGAGTTTACTAGCGTGTGAGATGAGTGCAATTGTGCGGTAGTTTGAGCATTCTTTGGCATTGCCTTTCTTTGGGATTGGAATGAAGACTGACCTTTTCCAGTCCTGTGGCCACTGCTGAGTTTTCCAAATTTGCTGGCATATTGAGTGCAGCACTTTCACAGCATCATCTTTCAAGACTTGAAATAGCTCAACTGGAATTCCATCACCTCCACTAGCTTTGTTCGTAGTGATGCTTTCTAAGGCCCACTTGACTTCACGTTCCTGGATGTCTGGCTCTAGGTCAGTGATCACGCTATTGTGACTATCTTGGTCGTGAAGATCTTTTGTGTACAGTTCTTCTGTGTATTCTTGCCACCTCTTCTTAATATCTTCTGCTTCTGTTAGGTCCATACCATTTCTGTCCTTTATCGAGCCCATCTTTGCATGAAATGTTCCCTTAGAATCTCTAATTTTCTTGAAGAGATCTCTTGTTTTTCCTATTCTGTTGTTTTCCTCTATTTCTTTGCATTGATCACTGAGGAAGGCTTTCTTATCTCTCCTTGCTATTCTTTGGAACTCTGCATTCAGATGCTTATATCTTTCCTTTTGTCCTTTGCTTTTCACTTCTCTTCTTTTCACAGCTATTTGTAAGGCCTCCTCAGACAGCCATTTTGCTTTTTTGCATTTCTTTTCCGTGGGGATGGTCTTGGTCCCTGTCTCCTGTACAGTGTCAGGAACCTCCATGCAGAGTTCATTCAGGTACTCTATCTATCAGATCTAGTCCCTTAAATCTATTTCTCACTTCCACTATATAATCATAAGGGATTTGATTTAGATCATATCTGAATGGTCTAGTGGTTTTCCCTACTTTCTTCAATTTAAGTCTGAATTTGGCAATAAGGAGATCATGATCTGAGCCACAGTCAGCTCCTCGTCTTGTTTTTGCTAACTGTATACAGCTTCTCCATCTTCGGCTGCAAAGAATATAATCAATCTGATTTCGGTGTTGACCATCTGGTGATGTCCATGTGTAGAGTCTTCTCTTGCGTTGTTGGAAGAGCGTATTTGCTATGACCAGTGCGTTCTCTTGACAAAACTCTATTATCCTTTGCCCTGCTTCATTCCGTGCTCCAAGGCCAAATTTTCCTGTTACTCCAGGTGTTTCTTGACTTCCCACTTTTGCATTCCAGTCCCCTATAATGAAAAGGACATCTTTTTTGGGTGTTAGTTCTAAAAGGTCTTGTAGGTCTTCATCGTACCGTTCAACTTCGGCTTCTTCAGTGTTACTGGTTGGGGCATAGGCCTAGATTACTGTAATATTGAATGGTTTGCCTTGGAAATGAACAGAAATCATTCTGTTGTTTTTAAGATTGTATCCAAGTATACATGACTATATTCAGCCATTAAAAAAAAAAAGAAGGAAGTCCTCCTATTTGTGACAATGTAAATGGGCCTTGAGGGCATTATGTTACGCAACATAAGTAATACAGAGAACTGCAAATACCATATGATCTCATTTATGTGTGGAATCTAAAAACAAAGAAACTCAAAGAGATCAGATTTGTGGTTAGGGATTTGATGGGGGTGGGGAATGGGAGTTTAAGGCGGGATAACTGGATTAAGGTAGTCAAAATTTACAAACCTCCAGTTATACAATGAATAAGTATTAGAGATGTACATGATCACTATAGTTAGCACTGTATATATGAAGTTATGATAGTAAATCCTAAAAAGTTTTCATTACAGGGAAATATTTTTTTTCTTTTTCTTTTTTTGCTTCTGTATGAGATGAAGTATGCTAACTAATCTTATCGTGGTGATCAATTCACAGTATACACAAGTCAAATCATTATGTTGCATACCTTATACATAATTATCTGAATGTCAGTTATATTTCAATAAAACTGGAAAAAATAAGCTTAAAAAATAACCTGCTTTAGAACAGAAGTCAGGACTTTTTTTTTTTTTTTTGGTGTGAAGAGCTACACAGTAAACATTTAAGGCCTTGCAGTCATATAGTTTGTTAAGCTCAACTAGTTGTTAGCTCAACTAGTTAAGTCAACCACTGTGGTGTGAAAGCAACCAGAGACGATCCATAAACAAATGGATATGGCTATGTTCCAATAAATCTTCACCATGCATACAGGCGTACAAAGAAATGGGTGAGGTTTGTCCTGAGAGTCATACATTACCAATCTCTAGTCAAGAGGCATTCTGAAGCTGCCTAACCTGGACCCAAAGGCGGCTGAAGGTCTATCCATTACACACATTCTCAGGAAGACTATTTTCCAGTAAGCAATCATTCCAACTCACAGTATCAGGGAATCCTAGCTTTTGGGAAATACTTCATTATGTTCTCCTTAAGAAACTCAAGGCTGTTTTGTACAGGAGGAGGAAATATGTACCTGGCATGTATTAGGGAGACAACCGGTTTGAGGATTCCAGCATTTATGAGTGGACAGTAAACAGAGTATTTGCGGCAATGGGCCATGAGCTGGCAAGTGAGAAGCAGAGGGCAGAGGAGACATTCTGTCTGAAATGGAGTTGTCTGGCCCACCTGGTGAGAAACATTCAGACAGCTGGAACCATGAGGGGCGAGCTCTTGACTTGTGATAAAGCTGGTCAGCAGGAGACAGACACCAAGTCAGCGGGACCATTTAATTAAAACAGTTCCACCTTTTATCTTTGGCATGCTTTGCCATTTTGAAAATGCCTCCACCTGCATTATTCCATGGCATCCCTGGGACAATCTCATCTCCTCAATAAACCTTTCTGAGCTAGAACTAACACATATTTAGGTTACAAAGACCAGTGAGCATTGAGCTTTTCTTTCAAGAAGATTCTGGTCTCGCAGGGAAGACAGAGAGAGAACAATGGTGTGTGTTCAGTCAAAGAGTCCTTTGTCTGGAAGAGAATGAGGATGCAGCCTGGTTTGGGGGTGAGGGTTAGGGAAGATGGAGTCACAGGGGTTTGGGCAGGTTGTCTTGCTTGAGCTGAGGGCTAAATTAGTGCATGAGAAGTGAATCAAAAGTGAGGGGTGCTGATGGAGGCGGCGAGAAGGAGGACTTTGCAGACACAAGGACAGCAAAGTCATGGGGGTAAGAAACCGCAGGACATGCGGTGTGTGATAGGAGCATGAAAGGCAGTCAGGAAGCCAAGATTCCCTTTGGGGAAGGAAATAAAATAGAGAATGGATGTTTACATGAGGGCCAGTTCCTGGTTTGTCTTCTGCTGCCATTCGGAAGGGTACACACTTGAATCTTTAGATGAGGGACAGCACAGAGCTCAAATCTCAAAGCTCACATCACAGTACAAAATTGGAATCTGAGGAGTGGAGGCAAGGTGGCCTGGGAGGAGGCTACTGTGTCCTCAACACGAGAGAGGAGACGGAATAGCCGAAAGGAGGGACTGGAACACTCAGTGCAGACAGGAGGCAACAATTTCAGGACCTCGAGATCCTCTCAAATAGGTAGGACGGGAATTATCAGCTCACTGAACTAAACAAGAAACGGCAAACTCTGAAAATTTCAGTTATTAATTCACTATCTCAAATACAGATGCTGAGGTTGAATTCAAGTCCTCTATTCCATCCTCCTTTTTCTATTTTTAAATGACCATTTCCAGAGTGTCTTCATGTGCTGTACCCATGATGTGAGTGACTTATTTATATCTCATGCAAGGAAGTGTTTTTATGTGGACTCTTTGCAGCAAGGAACTTGAGGTTCAGAGACACATGTAACATGCTAAAAACCCCAGAGATAATAACAAGAAAAGGCTGGATTCCAATTTACCACTCCTTAAGAGCATGCCACGAGATGACTACTCTTCAAAGTGCACTTCCCTGGCATTACAGCCACTGGGCACATGTGGTTATTTCAATTTCAATGGCCTAAAATAAATAAAATTGAAAAATGCAGCCCCTCACTCTTATAAGCAGCATTTCAGGGGCTCTGTAGCCACCCATGACAAGCGGCGACCGAATGGCACAGCAGAGAGTGAAGCCACTTCATCCTGGCAGAAAGTTCTATTATTAATAAATAGTGGGGCTCTTTTGGGGTGTGACATTCCAAATATGTATGCCTCATTTAAGATTGTTAAAGGAGAAAATTCAAAGCAGACTTCTGACGTCAAAAACCAGATCCAAGGGGCATCGGTTGCCATTTCATTTTCTGTCTCTCCCATCAGCAGCAGAGACGCACTTGTGGATCTGAGTTACACAGTAAAACAAGGGAAAGCAGAATGTGAATAAGAGAGGAATTTAGACAAAGATGTTCTGGGATTTTCTTATAAAGGTCCCGCTTCTTGGTGCTATGTTTATTAATGCTCTTTAAGGGAAACTGGAGATTAAGTAAAGTAGATGGATAAAGAAGGTCTACCTAACAGACACTATATGGGGGATTAAAGCTTAGTCTAAGTATTCACCTAATCTGATTTCTTTATATTAATATACCAACGTCTATAGAATAAAATAAAACTGGCCAAATGAGCATCATTTGAGATAATATCACAAACAAACTCAAGCTAACCAAATCAGGCAGTCTTGGAAAGAAAATTAATGACCCAGTTTCTGGGTACCAAGAATAAAAGCTACTTGTGAAACTGAAAGAAAAACTTGGCAAACAGGATTTAGAAAGCAAGGTATCAGTGGTAACCAAGATAAGGAATCACACATAATTAAGGTATTAAACAGATAGTGGGAGCTTTCCTTTGAACTATGAGACTTTATTCAAAGTGTCCTTGAGAGAAAATGAAACAGTTTGAGTGCTTTCAGATTTCTTACATGGCTGGATCATAACTCCAAATTCCAGAAAGATTTCAAATATGCTGCTCTAATTATGCTTTCCAAACGGCAATTTGAATTATGTTGGCTTAGTGGTACATTATATAAGGCTTTTCTTTTTTCAAGGAAAATACATTAAATAAAAGGATAAAGTATCTTGCAACTGTCCTCCACTGCCAAGGACATGTTTCTGTGAAAATTTAAAATAAAGCGGGGGGTGGGGGAGGCTTTCTGCTCTCTTCTTTTCTCTTCTATCCCCCACTCTTAACACACTCTCATACTCATCGTAGGTATAATTTGACGCAGATCAAAACTGCTGTGGGAAGACAGGGCACAGCCTACAACACAGTGATGAAGTTTTCACTGTCCTTGCTGAAGATTCCAAGTATCAACAGTTACCTGTTTTCTATCAAAGTGCTGAATTCAGAAAGACCTGCACCTCCTGGGGAGCTCGCATCCTGAGTCATTCTGATACAGGGTACAAGGATGATTAGTTGTGGAAATATTACAGCCTCTAAACTGGGAGCAGAGTGAATGGCCTACAATGAAGGGCACAAAGGTGTCCAGTACAGTTACAGCCTCAAAGAGAGGCTGGGGTCTGATATGTGCAGACTGCTTCCTACAATTCTGGTTCTAAGACCATGAGCCTTAAAGATAAGACTTCACTCCTGACTCCATACCTGGATTTCTCAACATATGTTCAATGTCAACAGCATGTGAACAACCTGAGGATACAAGGTGAATATTTCCAGCACCAGGAGTGTCTGAAATACTTTAGGGGCTTGAGAAAATCCACATATGCATACATCTTTACATTACTGCCTTGCTAATCTTTGAAACCCGACAAATTCTAATGTGAATCCTATCTTCTGCCCCCCAATATTCTTTCTTCCTTAGTTATCCCTCACTCTCCTCAGCAGCAGCATCTTGCTTCTACAGCGCCTGTGCTTCTGCCCATCAGACCCGCCGATGTCTAAAGCTTCTACGGCATTAGGTGAGACCCCACCTACAGCGACAGAGTCTCTGACTGGGTATCTCCTCCTTCAGACACAGACATCGCCCCACATGTCCCCACCTCTGGCAGGTCCAATGGCTCCTCTCTTCTTTCTGAGCATCTCTTACTTCTTTAGGATTATCTCCAACTGAATCTTCAGGGCCTTCCATTCTAGAACACTGGTTGACATACACCAAGCCGCCTAACTCACTGATTTATACCTAGGTTGATTCTGTTTGCTACGTCTCAGTAACATCTTCCCTTTTCAAAACTCAATTCTTTAAACAAAGCATTATAGCAAAGAGGTAAAGTCTGTGGAGAGCTGTTTGAGTCAGACTGACCTGAGTGTAAATCCAAGATCTACTGTGTGTGTGTGTGTGTGTGTGTGTGCACACGCTGAAGGTGGGATGAGGCAGAGAGAGAGAAACAGAAGGACACTGAGTGACAGAGGCAGAGAAACGTCTATTTCTCCTGCACAACACTGGGCTACCAGTAGCGGCTACCTCCTTGTGCATTGCTGAGAATTAAATGACCCAATACACGTAAAAAGAGCTTAATCTAGTCCCTATCATACCATAAGCAATTAAGAATTATTAGCTACTACCATTAATCACATCTAGCTTAACAAGCCTCTATCTTGAAACACTCTTTCATGTTCAGGTCAAGGGTTATAAGCCACTTACTGAAATTATTATCTCTCTTAGATATGAATTAATAATGGCTGTCTCTCACCAAGTTGTCAGCAACTGGAGAGGAGAAATACAGTTTCTCTGTTTCTAAGATCAATGCTTTCAAAGTGGAGTCTGTCTGTGAACTGCTTGCTACTGAGGTCCACAGTGAGAGGGCTTCAAAATTTGAGACAGCTTTCAGAAACTACTTCAGTTCACTTCAATCACTCAGCCGTGTCCGACTCTTTGTGACCCATGGACTGCAGCACACCAGGCTTCCCTGTCCATCACCAACTCCTGGAGCCTGCTCAAACTCACATCCATCGAGTTGGTGATGCCATCCAACCATCTCATCCTCTGTCATCTCCTTCTCCTCCCGTCTTCAGTCTTTCCCAGCATCGGGGTCTTTTCCAATGAGTCAGTTCTTTGCATCAGGTGACCAAAGTATTGGAGTTTCAGCTTCAGCATCAGTCCTTCTGAAGTATATTCAGGACTGATTTCCTTTAGGATTGACTGGTTGGATCTCCTTGCAGGCTAAGGGACTCTCAAGAGTCTTCTCCAACATCACAGTTCAAAAGCATCAGTTCTTTGGAACTTAGTTTTCTTTGTGGTCCAACTCTCACATCCATATAAGACTACTAGAAAAACCATAGCTTTGACTAGACAGACCTTTGTTGGCAAAATAATGTCTCTGCTTCTAATATGCTATCTAGGTTGGTCATAGCTTTTCTCTGTCATAGCCCATCAGAACAAGACCCAGTTTCCACCACAGTCAGTCTCCCATCAGGAAGCTTCCATAATCCTCTTATCCTTATTAATCAGAGGGCAGATAGAAGCTACCTATAGTACTTTACTTCTATTTCAGAGGAAACAGTAGTCTGAAATGGATTAAATTATTATTTTTTTATTATTTATTTTTTTATTTTTTAAAAAAATAGAGCTTTGCTGAAAATTTGAGTTGAACTGTCCTAGACTATGTAAGTCCCACAGACAGTTATACAGTAGATGCTTACTGAATAGCCAATGGGTTCCGAGTGAAGGAAAATTATTTAAAATAGTGCTTTACTTAGAATCTCTGTTGTTGCTCAAGTTAGCAGCATACACAGATAAACAATGAGTCAGACTTCTGAAATCAAACTCAAGACTTGAGATTTAAACTTAGATTAATTTATTGGGTCCTGAACTTCAGAACCTTTTAAAAATTTAATTTAAAAACATCTTTGACCATGGGTAAGACACACTATCACACCACTACCTGAAGAATGAAAGAGGAATTATGAACTCTGATTTTAATGTTTGTAATATCAAACACATTCCCTGAAGTGCCAATCCTAACATTAACAGGCACCACTCCTTCCATGAGGGAAAGTGAGCTAAGAAGGCAAAAAGGGATAAGACAGATTATTTCTGGTCTCATTTGTAGCTATTTAGCTATTTGCCCTTCAGTTGCTGGGTTTCTCTGGAAGACATCTTTAACCCTTTCCCTTCCTCTAACTTGAATTCAAATCACCCAAGCTTGAGATATATGTGGATCTAAGGAATTAGTTGAGGGAGATGTTATACTAACATATGACACTAATGGACATTGGGCAATTTATTATAGAACTTTCCACTGACTGATTTGGAGGGGAAAAAAAAATCCCTCATTATCAGCTATTTATGTCTTGGCTTTAGCTACCAAAATATCTTTCAGTTCCCCTGAAAGAGCTAAAACAATTTTTTTTTTTTTAAATTTAGGAAAGTAGACCTTTTCAACAGAATTCATTTAATACATTATGTAGTCACCCCATAAACTATGCTGGGTAGAGTGTCTATAATCAAATTTTGCCTTGTTGCTATTTCTCCCAGAGAAATTTCCTATGAGGGATGATTATATATTTTCAGCTATTTCCTTTATCTACAGGATCCCTGATTAGTTCAGAATACAGACAAGAAAAATGTGAGAAAAGAAATGGTAAAGCAGAGAACAGTTGTGCTATTCCGTATGCAGACTCTTTACCACGTATTTCTGTAAGATGTACCTTGATCCTGGGATTAAGCACCTATTGTAGAGTGGGAACTATAGTCAGCATTAGTGATAAAATGATAGAGGAAAGAAGCATATTTCCTTTCTTCAAAAACTCCAAACTGTAGCAGGATACAATAGAACAAGATGAATTGACAACTTTTTAGGAAAAATGTGATGTAAGGGGAGAATCATAAAATTTCCTCTGGGAATGATTCAAAATTTTACCCTGACATCCACCCCCCCACCCTTCACGAACAGATTTCCCAAGTTGTGACTACAGACGTGTCTACCCAGCTACATACTCTACTTCCCGGCTTCCCCTGTAATTGACTGTGGCCGTATGAAAAAGTTTCATCCAAGGGGATGTGAAAAGAAGCAAAGGTGGCCACTCTGGAAAGGAATGCACATGTGCTCTTCCTGCCTGGACCCCTTTCCTCCTTCCTCCTCACTCAACATGAAAACAGATGTTGACTACACCTCAGTCACACACCAGACCTGATTCACTCACTCCTATCCAGCTACATAAAGGACAGAGAGCTTATCCTGTTTAAGCTATCTCTTTATGGGGTCTCTTTATTACAGCAGCTTAGAATATACCTTAACTGATATAAACCCTGGGTCAGCTTTCAGGTTCTGGGTGTATTTAGTGTAATGGATAACAGAGCACGGTAAAGCTTTGGGTGAAAGAGGAGATGGAGGTATGAGATAGGAACTGGGCCCTATTGGATCCTAAAGCTGTGTAAGATGTTAGGACTTCATCTTAAGGTCAGTGTGCAACATGATTATGCATGTCGCTAAGAAAGAACTCTCCAGTTGAACTGTGGAATATGGGGGGAACTCTAGGACAGATAAGTAAAAATAAGTGGGCACTAAAGATGCTTGGTACTTAGCAGAATTTTTGAAAATGGAAAAATAAGTTGGTGGGTTAAGAGAGAACATGGAAAATATTGATTACTAGCATTCTTTTTTTTTTTAATTCAACAAATTTTTACCAGACTAAATCAAATCCCTTATGATTATACAGTGGAAGTAAGAAATAGATTTAAGGGTCTAGATCTGATAGATAGAGTGCCTGATGAACTCTGGATGGAGGTTCGTGACATTGTACAGGAGACAGGGACCAAGACCATCCCCATGGAAAAGAAATGCAAAAAAGCTAAATGGCTGTCTGAGGAGGCCTTACAAATAGCTGTGAAAAGAAGAGAAGTGAAAAGCAAAGGAGGAAAGGAAAGATATAAGCATCTGAATGCAGAGTTCCAAAGAATAGCAAGGAGAGATAAGAAAGCCTTCCTCAGCGATCAATGCAAAGAAATAGAGGAAAACAACAGAATAGGAAAAACAAGAGATCTTTTCAAGAAAATTAGAGATATCAAGGGAACATTTCATGCAAAGATGGGCTCGATAAAGGACAGAAATGGTATGGACCTAACAGAAGCAGAAGATATTAAGAAGAGGTGGCAGGAATACACAGAAGAACTGTACAAAAATGATCTTCACAACGAAGATAATCACGATGGCGTGATCACTCACCTGGAACCAGACATCTTGGAATGTGAAGTCAAGTGGGCCTTAGAGAGCATCACTATGAACAAAGCTAGTGGAGGTGATGGAATTCCAATTGAGCTATTTCAAATCCTGAAAGATGATACTGTGAAAGTGCTGCACTCAATATGCCAGCAAATTTGGAAAACTCAGCAGTGGCCACAGGACTGGAAAAGGTCAGTCTTCATTCCAATCCCAAAGAAAGGCAATGCCAAAAATGCTCAAACTACCGCACAATTGCAGTCATCTCACACGCTAGTAAAGTCATGCTCAAAATTCTCCAAGCTAGGCTTCAGCAATATGTGAATCGTGAACTTCCAGATGTTCAAGCAGCTTTTAGAAAAGGCAGAGGCACCAGAGATCAAATTGCCAACATCCGCTGGATCGTGGAGAAAGCAAGAGAATTCCAGAAAAACATCTATTTCTGCTTCATTGACTATGCCAAAGCCTTTGACTGTGTGGATCACAATAAACTGGAGAACATTCTGAAAGAGATGGGAATCCCAGACCACCTGACCTGCCTCTTGAGAAACCTGTATACAGGTCAGGAAGCAATAGTTAGAACTGGACATGGAACAGACTGGTTCCAAATAAGAAAAGGGGTACGTCAAGGTTGTATATTGTCACCCTGCTTATTTAACTTATATGCAGAGTACATTATGAGGAATGCTGGGCTGGAAGAAGCACAAGGTGGAATCAAGATTGCCGGGAGAAATATCAATAACCTCAGATATGCAGATGACACCACCCTTATGGCAGAAAGTGAAGAGGAACTCAAAGGCCTTTTGATGAAAGTGAAAGAGGAGAGTGAAAATGTTGGCTTGAAGCTCAACATTCAGAAAACGAAGATCATGGCATCTGGTCCCATCACTTCATGGCAAATAGATGGGGAAACAGTGGAAACAGTGTCAGACTTTATTTTTTTGGGCTCCAAAATCACTTCGGATGCTGACTGCAGCCATGAAATTAAAAGACGCTTGCTCCTTGGAGGGAAACTTATGACCAGCCTAGATAGCATATTAAAAAGCAGAGACATTACTTTGCCAACCAAGGTCCGTCTAGTCAAGACTATGGTTTTACCCGTGGTCACGTATGGATGTGAGAGTTGGACTGTGAAGAAAACTGATCACCGAAGAATTGATGCTTTTGAACTGTGGTGCTGGAGAAGACTCTTGAGAGTCCCTTGGACTGCAAGGACATCCAACCAGTCCATTCTAAAGAAGATCAATCCTGGGTGTTCATTGGAAGGACTTATGCTGAAGCTGAAACTGCAATACTTTGGCCACCTCATGTGACGAGTTGACTCACTGGAAAAGACTCTGATGCTGGGAGGGATTGGGGGTAGGAGGAGACGGGGACGGCAGAGAATGAGATGGCTGGATGGCATCACCGACTCGATGGACATGGGTTTGAGTGAACTCTGAGAGTTGGTGATGGACAGGGAGGCCTGGCGTGCTGTGGTTCATGGGGTCGCAAAGAGTCAGACACGACTAAGTGACGGAACTGAACTGAACTGAACTGAAGCTATGCTAAACTCTGTGTTTGATGTTAAAAGTACAACTGGAATCAAGATTAGACACAGTCCCTGAGAGCAAAGGCTACACTTGTGCTATCAGAATAGCTCTCTTCCATGCACAGCCCATCTGATCCTGGAAAACACCAGACCGCATGGCTTATTGCCATCACGCATTTACAGATTAGGAGAACAAATCTCAGAGGTTTTTTAAGTAACCTGAAACAAATTTAGACTATGGTTTTTCCAGTGGTCATGTATGGATGTGAGAGTTGGACTGTGAAGAAAGTTGAGCACTGAAGAATTGATGCTTTTGAACTGTGGTGCTGGAGAAGACTCTTGAGAGTTACTTGGTCTGCCAGGAGATCCAACCAGTCCATCCTAAAGGAGACCAGTCCTGGGTGTTCGCTGGAAGGACTGAGGTTGAAGGTGAAACTCCAATACTTTGGCCACCTGATGTGAAGAGCTGACTCACTGGAAATGACCCCGATGCTGGGAGGGATTGGGGGCAGGAGGAGAAGGGGACGGCAGAGGATGAGATGGCTGGATGGCATCACCGACTCGTTGGACGTGAGTTTGGGTAAACTCCGGAAGTTGGTGATGGACAGGGAGGCCTGGCGTGCTGCAATTCATGGGGTTGCAAAGAGTCGGACAGGACTGAGTGACTGAACTGAACTGAACCAAATTTGGCTTGCTTGTTGCTAAAGCCCATACTTTCACAAACTAAATCATGCAACTCCCCATGGAATAACATGAGGCAAAGTAGGAAGTAGGTAATTCCTATTTCCAACAGTATATGATGAAGCAACCCAAAGGCATGTGACTTATGAATGGAAAAGAATTAAAGGAAATGATCTATTACTACCAAAAAATAAAACAAAAAACTATTACAGAGTTCCATTTTACCTGTTTCCAACAAACAAACTCTATGAACTTAACTAACAAAATTTCAAAAAAATACAAAAATAAACCTTATATAAAGAAAAATAATTTGTTTTGTGAAGTGTTGAGGAATATAATCATATGTTACTCCAGTTTTGCAAATCATTTCAATTTTTTAATTAGTGTCATAATTATAAGTTGTAGCTTGACAAGCTCACTATTATATTCCAGGGAGCAGAACTCCCATAAATGTCTTCTTACTCTTCTTAAGCACATCTCCAGGAAGCTGAGAAACCCACTCAGGTAAAACATTTCCTTAAAGAGTGATGGTCTTCCATCTGATGTGAATCTCTTATGCTTGTTCTATTTTCTACAAGTAGACATTATTTCCAAGTAGACATGAATCAAGGTAAACTGGATGTGGTCAAACAGGAGATGGCAAGAGTGAACATCTACATTTTAGGGATTGGTGAACTAAATTGGACTGGATGGGCAAATTTAAATCAGATGACCATTATATATACTACTGTGAGCAAGAATCCCTTAGAAGTAATGGTGTAGCCCTTGTAGTCAACAAGAGAGTCCAAAATGCAGTACTTGGGTGGAATCTCAACAACGACAATATCTGTTCATTTCCAAGGCAAACCATTCTCTATGACAGTAATCCAAGTCTATGCCCCAACCACTAAAGCTGAAGAATTGAAGATAAACAGTTCTGTGAAGACCTACATGACCTTCTAGAACTAACACCAAAAAAATATATCCTTTTAATCATAGGGGACTGGAATGCCAGAGAGGGAAGTCAAGAGATACCTGGAGTAACAGGCAAGTTCGGCCTTGGAGTACAAAATGAAGCAGGGCAAAGGCTAACAGAGTTTTTCCAAGAGAACACCCTGGTCATAGCAAACACCCTCTTTCAACAACACAGGAGACGACACTACACACAGACATCATCAAATGTTCAATACTGAAATCAGATCAATTTGTATTCTTTGCAGCCAAAGATGGAGAAGCTCTAGTTTAGCTTAGTTTAGCTTAAGTCGCTCAGTCATGTCCTACTCTTTGTGACCCCATGGACTGTAGCCTACCAGTAGTCCGTGGGATTCACCAGGCAAGAATACTAGAGTGGGTTGCCACTAAACAGTCAGCAAAAACAAGACTGGGAGCTGACTGTGGCTCAGTTCAAGAACTCCTTATTGCCAAATACAAACTTAAATTGAAGAAAATAGGGAAAACAACTAGGCCACTCAGGCACGACATAAAGTAAATCCCTTATGACTATACAGTGGAAGTGACAAATAGATTAAGGGTTTAGATCTGATAGACAGAGTGCCTGAAGAACTATGGATAGACATTTGTAACATTGTACAGAAGCCAGGGATAAAAACCTTCCCCAAGAAAAAGAAATCCAAAAAGGCAAAATGGTTGTCTGAGAAGGACTTACAAATAGCTGAAAAAGAAGAGAAGTGATGACCCAGAGGGATGGGATGGGGAGGGAGGCGGGAAGGGGGTTCAGGATGGGGATCACATGTATACCCATGGCGGATTCAAGTCAATGTATGGCAAAACCAGTACAATATTGTAAAGTAAAATAAATAAATAAATAAAGAGAGAAAAAAAAGAAAGAGAGAAGTGAGGAGAGATAAGAAAGACTTCCTAAGTGATCAAAGCAAAGAAACAGAGGAAAACAATAGAATGAGAAAGACTAGAGATCTCTTCAAGAAAATCAGAGATACCAAGGGAACATTTCATGCAAGATGGGCACAATAAAGACAGAAACAGTATGGACCTAACAGAAGCAAAAGATATTAAGAAGAGGTGGCAAGAATACACAGAAGAACTATATATATATAAAAGATCTTAATAACCCAGATAACCACGATGGTGTGATCACTCGCCTAGAGCCAGACATCCTGGAGTGCAAAGTCAAGTGGGCCTTAGGAAGCATCACTATGAACAAAGCTAGTGGAGGGGATGGAATTCCAGCTGAGCTATTTCAGATCCTAAAAGACAATGCTGTTGAAGTGCTGCACTCAGTATGCCAGCACATATGGAAAACTTAGCAGTGGCCACAGGACTGGAAAAGGTCAGCTTTCATTCCAATACCAAAGAAAAGAAATGCCAACAAATGTTCAGACTACTGCACAATTGCACTCATTTCACACGCTAGCAAAGTAATGCTCAAAATTCTCCAAGCTTGGCTTCAACAATACGTGAACCGAGAACTTTCACACGCTCAAGCTGGATTTAGAAAAGGCAGAGGAACCAGAAATCAAATTGCCAATATCCATTAGATCATAGAAAAA